>NW_025535078.1:0-123134 GCF_020615455.1 Coregonus clupeaformis
TACCCTTCATTCAAACCGATGGACACGAATAGCACTGATTTGCGATATTTAGTTTATCTCAGTATTTTTGTTATAGATGATGCCCCTAATGCTCTTTTTAGTACTGTTCTTTTACAGTACTTTTACTACAACCATTGGCAAAAAACAAAATCTTCAAAAATAAATGGCTCACACATTGTTATTTTAAGGTTGTTGTTGACATAATGGTTCATTTTGTGCCTTCTTTCAAGCTACTGGGATTTCTTTGGTGTTTGAATCTGCTCTGGTAAAATTTTCTCAGTTATTTCTGGGACAGGAAAATAGACCCTGAACAGGCATCAACATGTCATTTTCAACATCAAGAAACGTTTGTTAGATAAAGCACATATGTTTACAGTATCATTTCTCATGAAATCACTGAGTCAATTATCCAATCATTCAGAATGCTGCTGTCTGTGATACCCCTAAATTCTCTCCTGTCATCACAGTGCTTATCTCACTGTACTGGTTCCTGGTTGCTTGCTTCTAGGATCAGACTCAAGGCCCTAGTGCTTTCCTCTCTAGTTAATCCATCTCTTCATGCTACAGCTTGTATTTTCCCACTGTTCACTCTCCCTTCTCCTAGCGCTAAATCATGTGAAAGCGCTCTCTATCACTTGATATTTTTATTTGTGCAAGAGGAAATTCTGCTTTTTCTCAGAAAACCCTGATTAAGGTCAAGGGCCGAAACATTGGTTTTAGTTTTGTCAACAATAAATACGCTCTTTTATCAACTTCCAATGTCTTCCAAGAGTTGCTGAATTTCCTCTGCACTTCAGTTTGCTCCTCAATTCATGCACGAGGTAGCAGTTCCTTCCCTTATTTTTTTAAACACATATTTTGTATTTTCAACAAACACTAAGCCTGAGTAATAGACAATGAAGAGGATGTGCTATAAGTTGTGAAACATCCCAACACCCTTAAAGCAACAGGACATCTTCATTCACATAGGAAACCTTTTGGTTTGAAACAACCTTCAGAACTACAGCAGCAAACCCACAATATACACACACATTAAAAAATATTAACTCTCTGAAAAGACTAATGCGACAATACATGCATGATCACCCACATTGGTGTGTCATCTTCATTCTAATTGTGCTATTACCATTGTGCATCTTGCTCATTCACCAAGACATCCATAGTGCTCCACGTGTTGTGAGGGGACAAATGGATGCAAAAAAAATTGAATTTAGATTATTAATCAAAATATTGAGTGACAGCAAAAAATCTAACAGGCCTTCTAAAGGTCACGTCTATGGCGTATTGTTTGTAGAGAGAAATCATGAGATACTGTGGCTTAGGGATACGGTTAATTGTTGCATAGCTTCTCTATAGTACCATGTTAGTCTATATGATGTTAATGCTGCTTACGGTTTCTGAATATCATCAGCATACAGTAGAACTACCTCCAATGCATTTTCCAATGGCTAATAATGTAGCCAATGGTATGGGGTCTGTTTCTTTGTATCATAGATACTTGATTTGGTGATTAGCAGACTACAGTTCACAGAAGACTGGGTTGAATGTAGATCTGTTCATAGATCAGATCTGCTCCTAAAAAGCTAGCCCTTAACCTCCCAACACCCACCAAAAGTTGTTTTGACAGCGTTCGGCAATGGAGTCTGTGTTTTCACATCTTCCCTTCTGTTTGTCAGACGTGTCACGGTTCAAATAGGCCAATTTGTGACAAGGTCGACACAGGGGGATTATGAGCTAATGACCCAGTAATCCTTGTGGGAAGCCCACAAAAGCAGAGCAAATACAAACTGTATCCTGCACTGATTGCTCTACCTCCCTCCTTCTGAGCAATTAGATCAAAATAACATATTTCTCAGTTTCCTTTTTCACTGACAGGCTTTTCCTCTAATATTTCTGCAGATGTTTTTAATGCCTATGAACACAGAACTGCCTGGGGAGTTGAGGAAGGTAATCATTTGTTTATAATGTGTTGAATAAATACATCTTTAAAGTGTCTTTCAAAACTTCTTTGTAGTTGATTTTGGTAACAAGAGGTGAATGTCTGAGAAATGTAGCACATCCCAAATGGGCTTAATCTCTACATCCTCAGACCCATATTAATCTGCATTGTCCTCACAAATCAAATCAAATCAAATAATTTACCCCTTTGTTGAAGCACCTTTGGCAGCGATTACAGCCTTGAGTCTTCTTGGGTATGACACTACAAGCTTGGCACATCTGTATTTGGGTAGTTTCTCCCATTCTTCTCTGCAGATCCTCTCCAGCTATTTTCAGGTCTCTCCAGAGATGTTCGATCGGGTTCAAGTCCGGGCTCTGGCTGGGCCACTCAAGGACATTCAGAGACTTGTCCCGAAGCCACTCCTGCGTTGTCTTGGCTGTGTGCCTAGTGTCGTTGTCCTGTTGGAAGGTGAACCTTCGCCCCAGTCTGAGGTCCTGAGCGCTATGGAGCAGGTTTTCATCAAGGATCTCTCTGTACTTTGCTCCGTTCGTCTTTGTCTTAATTCTGACTAGTCTCCCTGTCCCTGCCGCTGAAAAAACATCCCCCACAGCATGATGCTGCCACCACCATGCTTCACCATAGGGATGGTGCCAGGTTTCCTTCAGACGTGACGCTTGGCATTCAGGCCAAAGAGTTCAATCTTGGTTTCATCAGACCAGAGAATCTTGTTTCTCATGGTCTGAGAGTCTTTAGGTGCCTTTTGGCAAACTCCAAGCGGACTGTCATGTGCCTTTTACTGAGAGTGTCTTCAGTTTGGCCACTCTACCATAAGGCCTGATTGGTGGAGTGCTGCAGAGATGGTTGTCCTTCTGGAAGGTTCTCCCATCTCCACAGAGTAACTAGAGCTCTGTCAGAGTGACCCTCGGGTCCTTGGTCACCTCCCTGACAAAGGCCCTTCTCCCCCGATTGCTCAGTTTGGCTCTAGGAAGAACCTTTCTAGGTGAAAACCCAAGGAAACGTTAAAATACATGATTCACTCAACTCTAAAATGTAAATGCATTCAATAAACAGGTCCTCTTTTTTAGTTCTCAGACATTTGGCAGTGATTAGCTAGATTCATGTCAGTAGTAGCACAATAGGATGGATTTCATGTTCGTTTCACTGTCCATGCATCATTTCCAAATGAAGTGGACTCTATTGAGAGGAAATATCTATGGAAGGACAGCGGTGACCTTTCACAGGGGACTTTCTTGAATGTCATTGATTTTAGTGGCAACATTATCTTGTTCTTTTGAGGCAACGTTGTCGTTTGTTGCTGTGAGACTGATGGTCACCACTGTAGACACTGTGACGTGGCCGTGGAGGAAGGGGGGCTGACATTTACCTCTGAGGGATCAGATGAAGATAAAGGCAGAGTGACACTTGTTCTGATTGAGGTTTTGTTGACCAATGATGGCTAGTGGCTACTTCATTGCCCTGGAAGATAACACTATAATATAATATAATATGCCATTTAGCAGACGCTTTTATCCAAAGCGACTTACAGTCATGCGTGCATACATTATTTATTTTTTGTGTATGGGTGGTCCCGGGATCGAACCCACTACCTTGGCGTTACAAGCGCAGTGCTCTACCAGCTGAGCTACAGAGGACCACTACTTATTTATCCTAAACCTGCAGAATACTGGCCTGTCTTCATGTAATGAGGACTTGTTTGGTGAAAGATATTGAAAGGGTTTGAACGTTCAGTATGCCTAGTAGTAATTCAGGCAGAAATGAAATGGTGAAATCCGTTTCTGCGATTCCTGTGAAAAAAGCATTTTTGTAGCCTAAAAAGAAGCACTCACAAGGAGTAGTCCTTACAAGGAGCTTTTTCCGCTGCTGTGCCCATCTGTCTCGTTGAAGAATCTCATACCTGCAATCTGTTTCAGCATGTTAAACATGTTCATACAGCTTCAAATGGGTGTCAAATCAGACACACAGGGATGATTGTTGACAGGTACTAGTGGGATGATTGTTGACAGGTACTAGTATCGTTTGTTAATGTTGTGTATTCAATCATGATACTTTTTTAAATAAATAAACACTGCATCTGCATGAAATAATAATGTATGTAAATGTAATGTTACACATCTCAAAAAGCATTGCTGTGTAGTATAAGACTATTTAATTGTATTTAAACTTTTGACTCTTTGCATTTGCTTCAAAATCTTTCCATCTCTTTCCCAACATCGGGGACATGGACAGAGTCGCATGTAATCACAGCTAATCACAGCTAAGATCAAACAATAACAATATATTGTGGTATACATCATGGTATTTTCACTCAGTTTGTATTGATCTCTTTGCAGTAATACAGTCCAGCATTTTCCCACTAATTGTTATTTTTTGTTGTTGCTGTGTCTGGTCTCTGTCTTTATCGGAAAGGCAGCAGGAATCCATTCAGATCAATTTAAACTACTACTGTTCTCATGGAGCTTATTTTTACCATCCCTACAGTATGTAACATGAGATGTAAACTATTTCATCAATGCTGTAAATGAATGATTTTCATTTATGAAGCGATAAAATGCCAAATGTAATATGATTTTTAATTGCATGGTAAATTACATGGTACATGTGATGAAAAACATGGTTTGAAAGGAAATTCTACTACTGAAACTAAACAACAATACTGCTTTATTTTCCTTTGTGTTTGTTTGATCAAGCCTACAGTATATATGTAACAAGGTGAAGATTGCCTTATAACACATATCAGTGCAAAGGATCTGTATACACAGTGAGACTCCTTTCATCTGTCTTTTGGGGATCATACATTCGACATGACTTATGATAATAACAGCAAAAATCCAATTATCTTTGTACCCCCACCAACATCAGAGGAAGAGGTTGGCCTGGTCAGCCTCTATTCATACAGTACTGGACAAGATCAAATCAAAACCTCAGTACAAGTCAGAGCAAGTCAGAGAATAGACTGTGTGGTTATAGGAGGAGGCTATTATTTCAGCACGGTCTTAGTTTGTGTCTGTCCCCATCTCTGAACCTGCTTCAATAACCACCCCACCCCCACTGTCATCACTGAGACTGCAGCCAGTACTGGCCATTTAACTCTGTATTGATTGTGTAGGGATTGTGGTAGATTTACTGTCAACTCTGGATGAAACTTCTTGCGGATACAATGTACAGTGATGTCTCATGAGCCCACATCGATCACTGCTAGGCCTGGGAAACACATTACAGAGTAAGTAAAGAAGACATCATGGAATTTAGTTCTTACAAAATGACTTTGGATTCTGTAAAAGAGTCTATTGGGTTCAGTGAGCTCCCTCCTCATACGTCATGTAATTCCTATTGCACCTTGGAATTTTGCCAGTAAGGATTACATATTTTATGCCCTTCTCCCCCCTGTAATCTGAAAGCGATTTATTACATTTCAACCTGTTATGTACTGATCCAAGCCAAATGAAGGAAACATAAATGCTATCATTGTGGGTAGTCCACTGGCAGTCCCTCACTCCTCATTACCTTAGCTAAGAGCCTTAGGCCTGGCTAACAAACCTCCCATCCCCTCTAATGGATGACCAGAGGGCCGACTCATGTGGAATTATATAACAGTTCACGACAGCTTTACTTTGTGTCTGGAGCTCATGAGTTTTGAACTTGAACAGCACAACTCAGTGTGCAGCCTTCTCATTTGGATGTACAGTATGTCAGAAAGGCCTTGGGTTACCTAGAAGACCTCAGGCTAGCTCTGCCAGGAAAAGACTCAAGTACAAGTGTTCCCCTGTGGGATTCATCCCAATGTAGAGCTCCACTGTTGAGACATTGATCCAATGTGATCAGCTCCATTGCTCATGAAAACCATAGATAGCTAAAGGCTAACCTCAAAAAAAAAATTAGCAAATCTTGCAGTGACAATGTTGTGCATCTTTGGGTTTTTTGTTTATCGAGTTAACACCAGCGTTTTTGTCAAGTGAAGAATTCACTGACAAATAATATTACACAGTTATTTTGCATCAGTGATAATTACAGTGCTGTTACACCCATAATTAACCTTGACTCTAAACTTTAGTAATTTACAATGTGGTTTGAAGGAAGAAAAAATACCATGCGCCGTGGTGGATTTATTCCTTAATGCCACTACATTTGTTCCATGAGTTCTGTGAAGAAAAGAATGAGCTACCATGTGTATAGGAATCAATTAGCAAGACCTCTACTGGCAAGTACTGCTTGTCTCGCACGCTCGCTAAGCGCCAGGCCCCATCTGACTGGCTGTCCCAGGGGCAGGTGGGAGTCACGGAGAGCATGTGGAGGAAGAGAGCTGGGTAAAGCGCCTCAGAAGGTGCCGACACTGTTTTTAATTTAGAGGTGGGAGGAAGCTGTTTCCCTGGCAGCATAAACACAGGGTTAGCTGACCCTGCCGTGAGCACTGTGGCCTTTTCCTCTGATGGGGGAGGGAGGGGTGTTGTGGGGCAGGTAGGAGGAAGAGAGGGCGAGAGAGAGTGTGTTCAGTAAAAGCCCCAGGAAAGCTGACAGGCTACCTGGCATATCTTTGATGGTGTGCCTTTTTAAACCTCTTCCCCACAGATACAATGATGCACTGCTGTCGAGCTCACTGACATGTTATTTGTTTTATTGCAGCACATTCTGTACCTTTGAAGGGACTCATAAAGTAGGTATGGGACCAATTTTTTTGAGTATGATAATATTCCTTTCAGTTTGTTAATTCAGATCATATGATCGTTTAGCACATTTATGGACAGTACAAACCATGTTAACCAACATATTTCACATTCTGTGTCAGGACATTTCCAATAATATCACTTCAGAAGTTCCATTTATACAATGATATGAACCCTGTTCAAGCAGTGGCCGCCCAGCCCAACAGTCTGTGACCAGGCTTCATTTGTCTCACTTTGACATTTCCTGACAAAACGCTTGATGTAACCTTGACTCAAAGTTGATTGGTGAACATAGCTTGCCTCTGAGAGGAATGCTGGTGGTGTGTGAGTCTAAAAGTGGACAATACCACAGGGACCTGTTTTTTTCCTCGGTTTTCAAGATCATGTTCTGTAGACTGTTGAAAAAAGCTACAGAGCTTTTTGTTTGTGAATTAGCTGCCATTTTATGTGAGAAGCTGTGTCAGCATGTGAGATTGTATTATGTTTCTCTGAAACAGGCAATTGTTTGGTGAAGTGAGGTAACAAATCAAAACAATACTGTGAATATTGTTTCAGCAAGAAATGCAAAGTTTAATCAACTGCCAGCACACCATTTCATGAGAACATTGCTTATTTTCAGCTTCTGGCTCAAAGGCTGCGTTTACACAGACAGCCCAATTCTGATATTTTGCCCAATTATGGGCAAAATATCTGATCTGAGCTAATTGGGCAAAGGATCTGATCTGATCGGTCAAAAGTCAAATTAGTGGCAAAATGTCAGTATTGGGCTGCCTGTGTAAATGCAGCCAAAGAGACGGCTGCTAAGTATAATATCCAAGACATATCCAAGATGGCGTAGTAGTGCAGTTGTGTTTTTATCGTCTGTCTGTAAATAGCCTGTAAATACCCTATTTTTCGTACATATTTCCCTATCAGACTTTTCATCCTTCTACAAGATATACTTTCCTGCAACCCGCCTCACTCAATGTGGAACGGATTCTATTATTGACTTACCTTGACTTACCTTTATCTAGAATCTAGAATCTCCAGTTGAAACTAGCTAGCCAGCTAACTAGCTACTTGCTATTTGCTATTAGCCACAGCTAGCGGTGTTTCACCCAGGACATCGGATTTTTTCTGCGGGATTAATTTTAATCACTGGACATTGATCACCGGATATTCGGCCAGTCTGCACAGCGCGTTATCGACCCAGAACATATCAGTTTTTCCGCCGGAATCACTGAATCACTGGACCTTAACTCCGGTTTCATCGCTACCAGCTAGCTACCACCAGCCAGCTACAACAAAACGGACGCTGTGGTCTGGCTAATCAAATCATCCTGAGCTAGGCCCATCGCCCATCTCCCGGCTATCTACCTCTCTGTCAACCGGACGGGACCACCTAGTGTTGACACGGAGCCCGCCGATCCTACACGACTGGTCTGCGGGGCCGAAATCGTCTGATGTGGTTACTGGCGTTAACCACGAAGATTCCATCCATCTGCTAGCCCTGGCCCGCTAGCCGTGGCCTCTTACTAGTGCTTCACCACCGGACCTTATGATAACTCAGCTATACAGCTGATATCTGCTGGACTGTTCCCTTTTTACGGTACTACATCCTGTTTATGTTTAGCCTCAGCCCAAACATGGTTAGTTTATTGTTGTTTCGGTTATTTCTAATTGTACTATATCACTGTAGACCCCCAGCCTAGCTAAACCTGCATTAGATAGCTCCTTTGCACCCTCCCCCTATACACGCGGAGACCGACTCAATTGATGACTCTAGCGTGCTATCTCTTTCATTGTTACCCAACGCTTAGGGTTACCTCCACTTTACTCATATCCTTCCATATCCCTGTCTGTACATAATGCCCTGAATCTTTTCTATAACACCCGGGAAATCTGCCCCCTTTATTCTATGTACCCAACGCACTAGAAGACCAGTTCTTAAAGCCTTTAGCCGTATCCTTATTCTAGTCGTCCTCTGTTCCTCTGGTGATGTGAGGCTAACCCAGGCCCTGCAGTCCTCAGTATCACTCCTACTCCCCAGGCGCTATCATTTGATGACTTCTGTAATCGCAAAAGTCTTGGTTTTCTTGCACATAAATATCAGAAGTCTACTTCCTAAGTTTGAGTTATTCACTGCGTTAGCACACTCTGCCAACCCTGATGTTCTAGCAGTGTCTGAATCCTGGCTCAGGAAGGCCACCAAAAATTCTGAAATTTCCATCCCCAACTATAACATTTTCCGTCTAGATAGAACTGCCAAAGGGGTGGAGTTGCAATCTACTGTAGAGATAGCCTGCAGAGCTCTATCATACTATCCAGGTCTGTGCCCAAACAGTTTGAGCTTCTACTTTAAAAATCCACCTTTCCAGAAATAAGTCTCTCACTGTTGCCGCTTGCTACAGACCCCCTCAGCCCCCCAGCTGTGCCCTGGACACCATATGTGAATTGATTGCCCCCCATTTATCCTCAGAGTTTGTACTGCTTGGTGACCTAAATTGGGATATGCTTAATACCCCAGCCATCCTACAATCCAAGCTAGATGCCCTCAACCTCACGCAAATTATCAACGAACCTACCAGGTACAACCCTAAATCCGTAAACATGGGTACCCTCATAGATATCATCCTGACTAACATACCCTCTAAATACACCTCAGCTGTCTTCAACCAGGATCTCAGCGATCACTGCCTTATTGCCTGCGTCCGTGCAGGGTCAGCGGTCAAGCGACCACCCCTCATCACTGTCAAACGCTCCCTAAAACACTTTAGCGAGAGGCCTTCCTAATTGACCTGGCCCAGGTATCCTGGATGGATATAGATCTCATTCCGTCAGTAGAGGATGCCTGGTTGTTCCTTAAAAGTAATTTCCTCTCAATCTTAAATAAACATGCCCCATTCAAAAAATACAGAACTAAGAACCGATATAGCCCCTGGTTCTCCTCAGACTTGACTGCCCTTGACCAGCACAAAAACATCCTGTGGCGTACAGCATTAGCATCAAATAGCCCCGCGATATGCAACTTTTCAGGGAAGTTAGGAACCAATATACACAAGCAGTCAGGAAAGCAAAGGCTAACTTTTTCAAACAGAAATTTGCATCCTGTAGCACTAACTCCAAAAAGTTTTGGGACACTGTAAAGTCCATGGAGAATAAGAGCACTTCCTCCCAGCTGCCCACTGCACTGAGGCTAGGAAACACTATCACCACCGATAAATCTACAATAATCGAGAATTTCAACAAGCATTTTGCTACAGCTGGCCATGCTTTCCATCTGGCTACCACTAACCCGGCCACCAACTCTGCACCCTCTGCTGCAACTTGCCCATGCCCCCCGCTTCTCCTTCACACAAATTCAGACAGCTGATGTTTTGAAAGCGCTGCAAAATCTGGACCCCTACAAATCAGCTGGGCTAGACAATCTGGACCCTTTCTTTCTAAAACTAGCCGCGAAATTGTCGCTACCCCTATTACTAGTCTGTTCAACCTCTCTTTCATACGTCCCTGAGATCCCCCGAGGTTGGAAAGCTGCCGCGGTCATCCCCCTCTTCAAAGGGTGACACTCCTAGATCCCAAATTGCTACAGACCTATATCCATCCTGCCCTGCCTTTCGAAAGTATTTGAAAGCCAAGTTAACAAACAGATAATTGACCATTTCGAATACCACCGTACCTTCTCCGCTATGCAATCCGGTTTCGAGCTGGTCACGGGTGCACTTCAGCCACGCTCAAGTCCTAAGCGATATTATAACCGCGATTGATAATAGACAGTACTGTGCAGCCGTCTTCATCGACCTGGCCAAGGCTTTCGACTCTGTCAACCACCGCATTCTTATTGGCAGACTAAATAGCCTTGGTTTCTCAAATGACTGCCTCGCCTGGTTCACCAACTACTTCTCCAGATAGAGTTCAGTGTGTCAAATCGGAGGGCCTGTTGTCTGGACCTATGGCAGTCTCTATGGGGGTGCCACAGGGTTCAATTCTTGGGCCGACACTTTTCTCCGTGTATATCAATGATGTCGCTCTTGCTGCTGGTGACTCTCGATCCACCTCTCACGAGCGACACCATTTTGTATACATCTGGCCCTTCATTGGACACTGTGTTAACAAACCTCAAACGAGCTTCAATGCCATACAACAATCCTTCCAGTAGCCTCCAACTGCTCTTAAACACTAGTAAAACTAAATGCATGCTTTTCACTCGAACGCTGCTGGCACCGCCCACCCGACTAGAATCACCACTCTCGGCGGGTCTGACCTAGAGTATGTGGACAACTACAAATACCTAGGTGTCTGGTTAGACTGTAAGCTCAACTTCCAGACTCACATAAAGAATCTCCAATCCAAAGTTAAATCTAGAATCGGCTTCCTGTTTCGCAGCAAAGCCTCCTTCACTCATGCTGCCAGACATGCCCTCGTAAACTGACTATCTACCGATCCTTGACTTCGGCGATGTCATTTACAAAATAGCCTCCAACACTCTACTCAGCAAATTGGATGTAGTCTATCACAGTGCCATCCGTTTTGTCTCCAAAGCCCCATACACTACCCACCACTGTGACCTGTGCGCTCTTGTTGGCTGGTCCTCACTCCATGTTCGTCGTCAAACCCACTGGCTCCAGGCCATCTATAAATCACTGCTAGGCAAATCCCCGCCTTATCTTAGCTCATTGGTCACCATAGCAGCACCCACCCGTAGTCTGCGCTCCAGCAGGTATATCTCACTGGTCATTCCCAAAGCCAACACCTCCTTTGGGCGCCATTCCTTCCAGTTCTCTGCTGCCAATGGCTGGAGCAGTTGCAAAAATCTCTGAAGCTGGAGACTCTTATCTCCCTCAATAACTTTAAGCATCAGTTGTCAGAGCACCTTACCGATCCCTGCACCTGTACACAGCCCATCTGAAATTAGCCCACCCAACTACCTCATCCCTATATTGTTATTTATTTTTGCTCATTTGCACCCCAGTATCTCTATTTGCACATAATCTCTTGCACATCTAGCATTCCAGTGTTAATACTATTGTAATTCTTCTGCACTATAGCCTATTTATTGCCTTACCTCCATAACTTGCTACATTTGCACACACTGTATATATATTTTCTGTTGTATTTCTGACTTTATGTTTTTTACCCCATATGTAACTCTGTGTTGTTGTTTTATTGCACTACTTTATCTTGGCCAGGTCGCAGTTGTAAATGAGAACCTGTTCTCAACTGGCTTACCTGGTTAAATAAAGGTGAAATAAAAAAATAAAATAAAAAATAAGGGCAGAAAACCAACTTCATTATCTTTTATCATCAGCATCAAAATCCAGCAAACCAACCCCTATAAGATGTACAGCAGTTTGTGAGTGTTTTCTTTGAGTAACATCATTGACCAACAGTCATACACTGTGCAAATAACAATTAAACCGCATTAAATGAGGTGTCATTAGTAAAAACAACTGTGAGGACTCCACATTAGACAGCGGCGGTTGCAGTGGTTCCACGAAACCCACTACTCTCCTCCAAAAATAAACTGCTTCATTATCCGTCATCCCCTCACTTTCCCAACATGCCCCAAGGGAATGTATAATCTCATCAGCGCCGATTATCCTCCTCTCAGGAGGCTGTCCTGCACGGGTATAATTATGGCAGGGTGGACTTTTAGGAAGCATATGCCATCTGTAATAGGCGGCTAATGCTCTTGATTGGGTCTGCTTGTTCTAACCCCCCCTTTGGGGGTTAGAACAACAGTGGTTATTATTCAGACAAAACACCTTGGGGTTTTTCCAAAGCTCTCATAAGACCGTAAGACTAATTCCTCTGCAGTATCTGTCTAAAAGGATGCAGCAAACTGTTCTGTGAGCGCATCAAAGCCAGGAGAGACGTGGAATTTGTGGATGTCCATAATAATGACACTTAGGGGTTGACTGATCACCGACTTTTGGAGTTCATTATGTTGTCACAAAGACACTGCAATATTGATGCTTTGGTTTGTTCAATTTGTCGAACACATAAACACAGATAGCAAGATTGATTTGGATAACAGTTCAAAATCATCTCAGTAGAAATGCAGAAAAAAGTTGGAAGTTAGATCCATGAAATGAAGTTGGATCATATTGCTTGAGCAAGCATAGAAATAGTGAGCAGGTATGTATGCTGTTTGGGGATTATCCAATCAGACCGTGTGTTTGCATGTGGGAGTTTCCTTTTTTCTCCCTCCACAGTAGCCTGTGGGATTTTTCTGGAAGGTGAGGGTCTTTGATATTTTATTAATCAATAGGAGAGTGTGTGTTCAGATTGAAAGAGTGAAGGGTGGGGAATGTGCTCAGAAACCCTTTGATTTGCTGAAGCAAGTATCAGCCCTTTTGCCGGAGTGAGAAAAAAAAAACGGTTGAGTCATGGCTTTTCATCTGTGTCTATTCAATTCTATTTAATATACCATGGGATGGAAGCCTATGAAAAAAATACAATGGGGGGTCAACAAAGACATTTAACCTCTATGGTATTACTGAGCACACATTAAAGTTTCAATTACAGTATTATGTATTGAAGTGTCAAGGATATAATAAAAGGTTATGTAAGAGTGTGATTACAAGACCCAAAGGGACTTTACTGCTGAAACCAAAGTTCTATGCATATTTGCCATATTTTCTGTGTGAAATGACTTTATTTGACCTGGATGGTGAACATTTTTAGCATAATAATGCTTTGCCCACAGTAATCATCCTCCCTTTCATGTCCATCATCATTGATAGTAGGCCTTTGACTCACATAATTATTAATAACATCTGAGTGCAGCAATGCTATAGCTAATTACTAAGAACAAATTGCAAAATGACTGTGAACCCACAATGGAGGGCTATTTCATACGAGTGTTGATATTCACCCTCTGATGTGTCATGCATGGCTGATGTTTGTTGACTCTAAATTCCTCTCCCCATGGATCCCTGATGCCATTAAAACACAGAGGAAATTGGCTGTTCTTTATAGCACATTTCAATCAGGCTGTGACCCTTGATAATGAGTAAAAGCAAATTGAACAAAAGGTGAAATATTCACCCTGTTGGTTTTTCAACAGAATAAATAGTGTTCAGTTTGATCAATATCATTATGTTTTTAGTCACCACCAACTGTGAAAGGCAGGTGGCAGAATTTTTATCAAATACTTGATTTTCAGTAACAAAGTCTGATTATCTTGTCTTCTCATCATGATAAACCAAACCCAGTCCAGTATATATGACTGGTTTTTATGAGATGCTACTGTGTATAATTTAGTTAATTTAAATACTGTCAGTGCTAGATGAGCAGACAATTTAAATAAGATCTGTCATTGTATCTCAGACATACTTCTCCCCAACCTCTGAACAGAGTATATCTAACTCTTCCCAATGGCTTGACAAGAAAATTTCACTTTCAGCGTGAGTTGCCATGCATGTCAAATTGTGTATTATGCATATAAAATGATGCTCATTTCCAAAGATGACTGTCCAGGTACACAGTCATTTCAAAAATCAACCTGCAACAGAGCATTCTGGGAAATATGACAATGAGGCCCCCTCCCACATCTGTGGATAACTCCATAGATTGAACTCCCTGTTCTCGTTACTCTTAATGCAGTTAAAAGTACTCTGTCCCCAATGAACTCCAGTTATCAACACTAACTCCAGGGAGCATATCACTCTCTTGAAGGTTTATGATAACTCAAGTATTGTCAATTTAACCCCCAAATATGTAACACTGTGATTTCAACTATCCTTGATTTACTGTGTAGTGTCGTATATTAACAAGGTGGGCACTTGAACATACTGGGGCCATACTTGAGAACATTAGAAACAGTATACATTAAACAGTTTATCTTTCTGAAAATGCACATCAGCCAATTAAAATCGTTGATTTACTTGCACATGATAGAAACGCTACATTGTAGCTGGTCCCATCAGATAACCTGGCACACCTTAACCCTATACTAACCTCACCAGATGACAGTTCTGTATCAGCCAATGACAAATGTTGACGTAAATCAGTGTTCCCCAACTGTCGGCACGTGGGTGGTTTTATTTGGCCCCCCAAGTTTTCATTATTGGACATAAAAGGCTGTAAAAACACCAGGAAATCAGCTCCAAGTGATTTGAATTGAAGAAATATGTTTCTAAGTATTCCCACACATAATAAAGAGACACGTGATCGTGTACAAATGTAAGCAAGATTTGAAATGATTAGGTTTTAGTCAAACATGATATCTGTTCGGGCTTCTTGCGGTCAATTTGCAGTCTACAAATTATTTGTAATTATGTTCCAGCCCCCCGACCATCCTCTCAAGAAAAAAAATCAGCCCATGGCTGAATCTGAGTGCTGATCCCTGACATAGATGGACATGAACAAACACTTTTCCATAAGGCGTCCTTAACAAAGTCCAGCACTTTCGTTATCATCCTACAGATGGCAGTATTGCAATAACAGTCTTAGTTATTTAAGACGTTTTTTTTTACTTTTTTATTTTAAAAACGTTTTTACGTTTTTTTTTGCAAGTACGGACTCGAACCCTCATTGGTGAGTGTCACGCCCTGATCTGTTTCACCTGTCTTGTGCTTGTCTCCACCCCCCACCAGGTGTCTCCCATTTGTCCCCTGTGTATTTATACCAGTGTTTTCTGTTTGTCTGTTGCCAGTTCATCTTGGTCCATCAAGTCCTACCAGCGCGGTCCCTGTGCTCTAGTTTTTCCCTAGTCTTCCCAGTTCTGACCTTTCTGCCTGTCCTGATCCTGCCTGCACTCCTGTACCTGCCTGACTCTGATTTGGATTACGACTCTTTGCCTGCCTTGACTTACCGTTTGCCTGCCCCTTGTACTATAATAAACTCTGAGACTCGTACTCTCCACCTCCTGTGTCTGCATCTGGGTCTTAGCCTGAGTCCTGATAGGTGAGGATCCACACTAGAGGAAAGTTTATTGTTCTACAGTACACCTGTCAATTAACTGAACAATGCATCCTACTGCACGCTGTAGGCAAAGATTTGTATAACTAACCCAAGATAGACCACAGCTTGTCGTTTCAGAACAAGCAAGGAGGTGGGCAGAGCCAAGCACGAGCTACCGAGATCCTATTGGCGCGTTCTAGCTTGTATTTTATGTATTTTTTGTTAGGGAATGCCTACTCTGTGGATTGCACGTGTGCAATAACTCAATTCGCCCTTGCACTCCTTCTAAACAATGTAATTTTTTAAAACTTTGGCAATGGGTAAAGTCTACAAAACTTAGTCCACTCTGTTCGTAACAGATTCTAGTTTTGGGAACAGAAAACTGTACTGAGATCAAATGTTTCATCGATAAGAAAATGAGCAGAATGTCAGCCAAAATCCATCTCGCTCCATCTTCTCCCACTGCCAGCCACTGGGCTTCCTCTCATTACCACATTTGCAATGCATTAGTGCAACAATGTTATCATAATCAGCCAAAGTGATCAGACCAATGCACTTTCTCTCCTCAACTATGCTGTAGGCCTGTTTTACATACAGCAATCAGCAAGAGCAAGCCTGCTTCTTTCCTCAAATAGGCTATTAGGCCTAGTATAAATGTCCTCAATCACTCACTTCACAAGGCTTGGCGGGGTGGCACACTAGGCTAAGGCTACCATTCAAATCTAGGCCTACATACAGTATTAGGCCTACGCTAATTGTGGTAGTGTGTTGTGAAGAGAAAAGAAGTGCAGACAACCTTGTAAATGAAGATTACGAATACATTTTATGAGGAGCTTCTTATTGCAGTCCCTCTTCCAGACCGACACATAGTTTACTGGCACTGCTACATAAATAATTGTCGCTACTATAGGCTATATTACATAGACGTGTAGGCTACACTTACATTTACAACATTTTATATGCATTTTTATAATGCATCTACTTTGTTATGTGACTCAAGAACCAACAGTGGAGCGTTTCTTCCTCAATTTAAACCTTGCCCCAAGGGGGATTCAGTCGTCGTACCTTGCCATCTCTGGGCTTACCACATTAGTGGATCACGCCACCAATTAGTGATAGAAGTAATGTTAATTACAGCTATTTGACAAGACCACGAGTGTCTTCGACTGTTTTTTACGATGTATGAATATGCACGGCCAGTTTATTAGGTACACCCCCCATTCATGAAAATGGATCGATCCTACAGACAGTGAGTCACGTGGCCGTGGCTTGCTATATAAAGCAGGCAGACAGGCATTCAGTTACTGTTCGATTGAATGTTAGAATGGGCAAAACCAGTGACATAATTGGCTTTGAGTGTGGTACAATTGTGCAACCCGGTACTCTTTGGGTGTACCTAATAAACTGTCCGGTGAGTGTAAACTTCCATGTGGTATAATCCTCCCACATCTTTATTGCTGTGAAAGCATATGACTGTGTGGTAAACGGATAGGCAAAAACTTGGTATTTTGTCATATATGCCAAAATGTGACAATGTTGTATAACGTTAATACTAGTAGCCTAGTCAAGGATGCATCAATGCAACATTGACACACAACATTTTGATACGGACCAACGGAACAAAAGTAAACCTTGAATTTGTAGGTTTAAAATATATTTCTGGTGGCCAGGGTTGATCTATTTTAAGAAATTCCATTGGTTGGTGGATATAAAGTTTCAGATCTTTGATTGGCTGATGCAGAATTTTGTTCCAGGAAATAATCACTGTCAACTGGTTTTGGGACAGAGAAACTGTTTAAATTCAAACTGTTTCTAACGTTTGCAAGTATGGCTCCCATAAGTCATAAGACTTCTTACAAATCTTCAAAGATTCCTGCTACTATTAGACAAGGAAAAGGTCAAATACCATCATGGCCACCTAAACATCCCCAGCTTCCAATTGGCTCATTCATCCCCCCTCCTCGCTGTAACTCACCAGGTCGTTGCTGTAACAGAATATGTTCTCAGTCATCTTCCCTGGTAAAATATGGGTCAATAAATAAACATGATAACCTATGTCGTCTTTACTCTCTTAACATGCTGCAGTTAGGGTTTACAAAAATAGAGTCTTAAAATGATTGCATCTATTAATAGCCTATTTGTATTCCCTAGAATGACTAAGACTGTTAATGTAACCCTAAAGTAATCGGAGCTACAAACTGTTAATGGGAGTGAAAACAGAAGCATTTGCAGAGATCCATGTTGTCTACTGGATGTGTTGACTACAGGGGTGTTTACCATCTAGATCAGTACATCCGCGCGTGTGCTACAAGGTATTGATGTTCAAGAATAAGTGCGTAAACAATGTTCTGCAACAATGTCAATGATGTGTAGCTCCATTGTGCACCCTTTTGTGTATTTCATGAATCACATAAGGATGTCATTTCAGAAGAGACATGAATTAGGTTTTTCTTTTTCTTTTCCAGATCCAGTTGCAGTTTCCAGTATGTGTGTGAAGCCAACCCACCCACCAATTAAAGCAGCACTGTCCTCCTCTCATGTAGCCTCTGTAAATGGTGTGGAAACAATCCCTTCTGGACACATCCTGACCGGTCTCTTGAGTGTTTCAAATGTGTTAACAGAGCCACTCAACGGATCAAACACACAAACAGTGTCTCTTGTGTTGTCAAAGTATAGCTTTGTGTCCAACCATACATTGACCCTCTAAATGGAACACTGGTTCACTAAGAAACAAAAAGAGTATTTAAGTTGCTACGTGTTAACCCCCCTAAACAATCCCTTCTCATTCCTCTGTCTGTTAGATAGAACCCCTCAGATCCTGCCTAAAACTGTTAGATCATCCAGAGGTTCCCATCTACTTTGGGTTGGCCCATGCTAAAACATTGTCATCTTACATTAGGATACTGCTAAATTCAGTGATGGAAGCCACAGGAACCAAGTGGCACAATTTCACATCTCTGTCTACGAAGTGTTCAAATGATTATGCTGTACCTTTTTTGAGTAAGAAAGCATTTCCATCCATTATTTTTTGTTCAGAGAGCCTTGTGCAATAGACCATTATGAAAATATTTACGTCATCCTATACATAATATTTACATCACCTATACCCAAGGCTCATCACGTTTGTTTTGAAACCGCTCTTCTTCAACTTGTTCACTATTGTGTCACAAATAAAAATCAACCTAAATTAGTAATTGAGTGAACGTTTTAATCTTTTTATAGTTCTAGTTGTCAGTGTTAATAATTATTCTCAGTGCTCAAACTAAATGCTTCTCTCGCTCGGTCAGGTGCAATGAAACACCTCATCAGTCGCTACCAGGGAGGGTTTGGATTAGTGTGAAATTCGTTGAAAGCTCTCAACATACCCGTGTCACGCCCTGGCTCTGGGAACTTTTAAATGTTGAGCCAGGGGTGTGGACTTGTTATGTTTAGTTTTCTATGTTTTGTTCTAGTTCGTGTTTTCTATGTTGGTCAGGGTGGTTTCCCAATCAGAGGCAGCTGATTCTCGTTGTCTCTGATTGGGAACCATACATAGGCAGCCTGTTGGCACTAGTTATTTGTGGGATCTTGTTCTGTATAGGTTTGTGTTGGTGAACCTTTAGACTTCACGTATCGTTTTGTTGTTGGTGTAAAGTACTCATTAAAAGATGTACGCCTATCACGCTGCGCCTTGGTCTGCCTCTAATGACGATCGTGACAACCCGCTAAGAAATTGACGATGAATAAGTGTTGCATACAATCAGGATGCCCTCTGAATCCTATGAAGTCAAAGACTAAAAGGTAGGCTTCAGTGGAGGCTGGTGGGAAGAGCTCATTGTAATGGCTGGAATGGAATTATGGAACAGTATCAAAAACATCAAACATATGGAAACCATATCCGTTCCATTTATTCCATTCTAGTCATTACAATGAGCCTGTCCTCCTATAGCTCCTCCCACCAGCCTCCTCTGGTAGGCCTTCCCCCCAACTCTACCACTGTGCATGTCATATTAATATTTTGTTTACCCACTAGTTTAATGTGTAAAGCATGGTATGTTTAATTCGGTCCGACGTCAAAGCCAAACATTTACTACAAAAGTAGAGGTAAGTGAGAAAATAAAGGAAACTGTTGCGTAATTGAGGGATACAAGGTATATTGAAAGCATGTCCCACTGGGCACACCACGTAATTTTAGCGTGGATAATTGGGTAATATTTGATTGAGACGTTTATCAATGAGTTTGCAACCTATTTTACCCACTCAAAAAGACAGACAAAAGTTAGTTGAATTTCCAATCTGTTATCACTGTGCTTTCAACCATCTAAAAGCACAACCAAATTCCAATGGAAAAACAATGTCACATTTTTGGTTTAGTTGTCACCCAAATATTTATCACTGCATTTTCAACCATTTAAAAGCACAGCAAAGTTCAAATGGGAATACAATGTCAGATATTTTGTTCATTTATCGACAGAATGTGTTATCACTGTGCTTTATCTAACAGCAGAATCAAATGACCTGAATTGCAGTTGAGATTACATTAAAAGTACATGGTGCAGGTGAGCAATGCCATTTGAGATTCTGCGCAGATGATTTCAGCAATTGTGAAGATCTCCACAGACCTCGACGATCTCTGCATGCTATCTTGAAAATGCACGCTTTATATGATTGCATCAGAAGACCTTTAGTTACAGTAAACTCAAAATGTGGACATTGATGTGTTACTCATTTTTAAGGTTAAAATGTTTCAAGTTTTAGTTGTCATATGCACAGTGAAATGCTTAACTTGCAAGCCCTTCCCAACAGTGCAGTATTCCAAATCAGAATAGTATAAACTAAAAAACACGAGAAATAAGAGAGGAAGAAAAAAACAGAATGTGAGCTTTATACAGGGTCAGTGCCAGTACTAAAAGCACAATGTGCAGGGATACTGCAGTAATTGAGGTATATACTGCATGTACATGTAGGCACGGATTAGGAGAAAGTGACTGGTAGCAGGATTAATAATAGTAAATAATATGGCATCAGCATAAGTGGTGGGTGGGTGTGTGAGTGTACAGTAAATGTGTGTGTGTGTGTGTGTGTGTGTGTGTGTGTGTGTGTGTGTGTGTGTGTGTGTGTGTGTGTGTGTGTGTGTGTGTGTGTGTGTGTGTGTGTGTGTGTGTGTGTGTGTGTGTGTGTGTGTGTGTGTGTGTGTGTGTGTGTGTGTGTGTGTGTGTGTGTGTGTGTGTGTGTGAAAGAGTCAGTGTAGGGCTGAAAAGTGACTGGTATCAGGAATATATAAATACTTATGGTAATATACTAATAGTAATATATACATGTAAACAGGCGTAATAGCGACCAGTAGCAGGATAAATAGATGGGTACTAACGGTAATGGCAATCAATAACCAATGAACAGCAGCGCAATGGTAATAATACATCTAATCAATAATCATTTTAGCAGCAGTTTAGGTGTGAAGGGGTGTGTATGTGAGTAAGAGTGACAGTGTGTCTCTGAGTGGTAGAGAACTGTGGATGAGCATAGAATCTGTGGGAGAGGGAGAGCAGTAGTTGTTAGCCATTTAATAGTCTTATGGCCATGGATAGAAGCTGTTTAGGAGCCTGTTGGCCTGAGCCTTGATTCACCGGTACCGCCTGCCTGATGGGAGCTTGGAGAACAATCCATGTCTTGGGTGGCTGGAGTCTTTGGCAATTTTTCGTGCCTTTCTCAGACACCGCCTGACATGTATGTTCTGGATGGCTGGGCCGTCCTCACCACCCTCTGTAGGGACTTCCGGTCGAGGGGGATGCAGTTGCCATACCAGATGGTGATACGACCAGTCAGGATGCTCTCGGTGGTGCAGCTGTAAATGTTCCTGAGGATCTGAAGGGCCATGCCAAAACGTTTCAGCCTCCTGAGGGATAAGAGGCACTGCCGTGCCTTCATGACTATGTTGGTGTGAGAGGACCATGTCAAGTCCTCAGTGATGTGGACACCGAGAAACTTGAAGCTCTTGACACTATCCACTGCTTCCTGTCGATGGGGGTGGGCACCCCCCCTGCCCACCCCTGTTTCCTGCAGTCCACGATCAGCTCCTTGGTCTTGCTGACGTTGATGAAGAGGTTGTTGTCCTGGCACCACACTGCCAGGTCTCTGACCTCCTCCCTGTAGGCTGTCTCATCGCCTTGGTGATCAGGCCTACCACCGTCTAGCAAACTTGATGATGGAGTTGGAGCCGTGCATGGACACACAGCCATGGGTAAACAGGGAGTACAGGAGGGCTAAGCACACACCCCAGGGGGCCCCCCATGTTGAGGGTCAGTGTGGCAGAGGGTGTTGCCTACTCTCACCACCTGGGGTCGGCCTGTCAGGAAGTCCAGGATCCAGTTGCAGAGGGAGGTGTTCAGTCCCAGGGTCCCGAGCTTGGTGACGAGCTTGGAGGGCACTATGGTGTTGAACGCTGAGCTGTGAGTCGATGAACAGCATTTTCACATGGTATTCCACTAGTCCCGGGGGAGAGAGGGAAGTGTGGAGTGCAATTGAGATTTCATCATCTGTAGATCTGTTGGGGCGGTATAAAAAATTGGAGTGGGTCTAGGGTGTTTTGGACAATAAAGTTGACGTGTGGCATGACCAGCCTTTCAAAGCACTTAATGATTACAGATGTGAGTGCTACAGGGTGGTAGTCACTGTGGCAGGTAGCCTTAGAGTTCTTGGGAACAGAAATTATGGTGGTCAGTTTGAGACGTGGGGATTACAGACTAGGACAAGGAGAGGTTGGAAATTACTGTGAAGATGCCTGCCAGCTGGTCTGCGCAAGCTCTGAGAACGTTCCCTGGAATACCGTCGGCCATCATTCTTAAATGGAAGAAGTTTGGAACCATCAAGACTCTTCCTAGAGCTGGCCGCCCGGCCAAACTGAGCACTCGGGGAGAAGGACCTTGGTCAGGGTTGTGACCAAGAACCCGATGGTCACTCTGACAGAGCTCCAGAGTTTCTCTGTGGAGATTGGAGAACCTTCCAGAAGGACAACCATCTCTGCAGCACTCCACCAATCATGCCTTTATGGTAGAGTGGCCAGACGGAAGCCACTCCTCAGTAAAAGGCACATGACAGCCCGCTTGTAGTTTGCCAAAGGCACCTAAAGACTCTCAGAACATGAGAAACAAGATTCTCTGGTCTGATGAAACCAAGATTAAACTCTTTGGCCTGAATGCCAAGCGTCACATCTGGAGGAAACCTGGCCCCATCCCTACGGTAAAGCATGGTGGTGGCAGCATCATGCTGTGGGAATGTTTTCCAGCGGCAGAGACTGGGCAAATAGTCGGGAAAGATGAGCGGGGCAAAGTACAGAGAGATCCTTGATGAAAACCTGCTCCAGAGTGCTCAGGACCTCAGACTGGAGTGAAGGTTCATCTTCCAACAGGACAACGACACTAAGCACACAGCCAAGACAATGCAGGAGTGGATTTGGGACAAGTCTCTGAATGTCCTTAAGTGGCCCAGCCAGAGCCGGACTTGAACCCAATCGAACATCTCTGGAGAGACCTGAAAATACCTGTGCAGCGACGCACCCCATCCAACCTGACAGCGCTTGAGAGGATCTGCACAGAAGAATGGGAGAAACTCCCCAAATACAGGTGTGCCAACCTTGTAGCGTCATAACCAAGAAGACTTGAGGCTGTAGTCGCTGCCAAAGGTGCTTCAACAAAGTACTGAGTAAAGGGTCTGAATACTTATGTAAATGTGATATTTCCGTTTTTTTATTTTTAATACATTTGAAAAAAAATCTAAAAACCTGTTTTTGCTTTGTCATTCTGGGGTATTGTGTGTAGATTGATGGGGGGGGGGTACAATGTAATACATTTTAGAATAAGGCTGTAACGTAACAAAATGTGGAAAAACTCAAGGAGTCTGAATACTTTCTGAAGGCACTGTATATATTTTTTGATAGTCGAAATAACGTTGAAGATCTACAAATTCAACATATTTTATACCAGGTTTGTCTGTATTGAAATGTTGTTACCTTGATGACATATTCCTGTGGTTCAAATTTCACACTCAAAACAACACTTTATGTTGACAACCTTTTTCAAATCCAATGTATATTCCACACAGATTCCACGTCACAATATGTTGACAAATTACGTTGAAACAACGTTGATTCAACCAGTTTTTGCCCAGTGGGTGCCTCCCACACAGGTGTGGTTCCTGAGTTAATTAAGAAATGAACATCCCATCATGCTTAGGGTCATGTATAAAAATGCCCAGTTGCCCATTATGTTGGCCACCATGACTAGGATAAGATCTCAGTGACTTTGAAAGAAGGGTCTCAAAGGAGCATAGGGGGTTTTAAAGGTGTGTGTGTGTGTGTGTGTGTGTCTCAGTCACCCAGATCCCAACACAATTGAACACTTATAGGAGATTCTGGAGCAGTGGGAGGCTCCTCAGAGGAGGAAGGGGAGGACAATCCTCCTCAATGAATTTCATTTTTTTTTAAATAGTAAAACATTGAAAAAGTTATAATTTTTTAGATAAAACTATACTAAATATATTCATGTCACCAAATTATTGATTAAAACAAACTGTATTGCAATTAAGGTCTACAGTAGTCTTAACCGCACTCTGTAGGGTAACACCATTGCGTACCGGAGGACAGCTAGCTTCGTCCTCATCTTGGTACATTGACTTCAATACAAAACCTAGGAGGCTCTTGGGTTCTCACCCCCTTCCATAGACTTACACAGTAATTATGACAACTTCCGGAGGGACGTCTTCCAACCTATCAGAGCTCTTGCAGCATGAACTGACATGTTGTCCCCAATCAAAGGATCAGAGAATGAATCTAGTACTGAAAGCATAAGCTACAGCTAGCTAGCACTGCAGTGCATAAAATGTAGTGAGTAGAGAGAAAGACAATAGTTGCACAGTTTGAACAAATTAATTTCTTCAAAAATTAATGAGAATCAAGAGAGAGAGAGAGATTTCTTTATTTTTTTCAGTTTCAGTTACTTAGCTAGCAAATGCAGCTGGCTAGTTTAGTTACTCAAACACAACACTGGAACTCTTCCAAGTCAAGGTGAGCTTTTGGTTTTATTAATTTATTGCCACCAGCGACCGCTGGTGTAACTGCTTACTGACTATACACTGTAAAGTTACTGCATGATTGTAGCTGGTTTACTAATGCATTAGGTATATTAGCTATGTTGACTAGGACATTACTTTAACTATTATGGGGACTCGATGTAGGCTGTGTGTAGCGGTTAAGACATGGTTTGGCTTGGAATGGTTTTTTTCACTTGGTCACATACAGCTGATGTGTTGTTCATTGAAGTCCACAAATGAAGGGGAAAAGGTGAGAGGGAAAACAATTGGCTGCTATGAAAGTGAACTGTGTTTATGCGTGATCAGGGGTGTATTTCTTTTGATAAATGTTTCTTAAACAGAAGCAAACAGGGATAAAAAATACCTGAATTTGTCCAATAAAACTCTTGTTTGCAACTGTTGGAATAATGATTACACCCCTAGATAAGCTAGATGCAGGCAAGAGTGTGCAAGGCAGTATTGAATGTGTCACTGTCTGTCCATGTGTCACTGTCTGTCATCTCAACTTTTTCTCTCGAACTGTGTGCACCTACGTTGTAAACTTTCATTCATAGGCTAGGTTGTAGCAACCTCATGATGGGTATAGGGAAAATTCGAGTATCATGTAGTAGCCTAAATCTATCAATGTAACATTGAGCTGGGTGAATGGAATATGAATGACAGTCATCCAACATGCTGTAATAGAAATAAGGCCATGCTCATGAAAAGAAACCATCATAATCCGCATTGACTGCCACTGTTCTGGAGCGGCGCTGAACAGCGTCACTTTATGTTGGTATTTGCTTTATTTTGGCAGTTAACTGTATGAGTTTAACACAGTAGCCATATTCTTGGTGTGTTCCTTGAAGTGCGTAAACTCAATTTACAAGGGAGCTGGCCATGGTGCTGAAAACTGGACGGAGCGTCTGTTCTAAAACGACTTGTATTGTCCAGACATCATCCCGTTATCTTCCTTGGTTATTTAAAGTACATGATATCGTGAAAATGGCACTGCACGTATTCACTAACGGGTTTCAAGAGATTTAATTAGCTTTTTCTTACAGGGCTACATCGTCAAAAGCACTGCTACAGAGCAAAGAAATCAGACAGTTACCACTGATTGCAACAAACATCTAACACAGCACTGGACCACTAATTCACAACTTTTTTTTACACCACGTCGAAGAAATGACCAAATATAAGCAACCATTTAAAATCATAATACACAATGTAGTTAAATCTGTTCACACGAAAATTACATTTTAACTGGAGTCCGTTTTCAGTGCTGCAAAGCGAAGATTGAGCGAAAAGGAATAACACTAGGCCTTCAGGTGATTGGTTAGACTTGCATGACATCATTAACAGTCCGTTCTCTTGTTGTCTGTGAGCATTCAAACTTGAAAAAAAATCAGTCTCTCACAGATGATGGCACATCTGGCGGAGTCCGAACTGCTTCATTCGAGAGAGACTTGCACAGCTCAGCTCGGGGCGTTTCGGTCACCAGTCACTTGGAATTGTCCTCTCCTTATCAAGGCTCTCTCTGGTACCTGCCGAAAGACATTTTGACATGAAAAGGCATGATGTGATCCAATATGTGCCAATTATTATGATATCGCACAAAATGAGGACATCATCTTCTCTATCCTTCAGGAAAAACATATCCGAGTAAGATTGAGAGAGGGATTTTTGCCTGGTTGAGTACCATCTAAACATGCAACATGAATCCCACTAACAGCACTGGAGCTGGTGGGCTTTCGCCCTGGAACTTTAACAGTAAGTTATCATATTTATAATGCACTTTTCGCAAATGGGAAAGATAGGCAATTAGACAGAAAGTTCGGAAATCTAACTCCCCTGCAAACAATATAGTCTATAGGTGTAAACAATGTGTGCATTCTAAAAAAATCCACTTTTTGCAAATGAAGGCTGTTCAAATAACTTGTCCCCGAGTTATCATGAACATTATTTTAGAGTCCCAAAGGATAGGCTATTTACAGATGTATTAACTACATTAATTGTTCTCAGAAATACCATTGTGTCACCCCTTATGATTTCCACCATTTGATAGCACATCAAAGTGACCGAGAAAAGAGTCGCGCAATTAAGTGCGCTTGATCAATTGTATGGTTCGGCTGTGATATCTGAGTATGCGGACTTTGGGTTAGATATTATAGAAAAATCATCGCCATGTGCACAAATAAAAATACATTAAAACATGTTTTTCCATATGTTGTGGTCCTATCGACGTGATGTTATAGTAGGCTATATTAGGCTAAACGATTTTAAAAGATGGTCCGACTTGAAGTAAATAACCTGTAGCCAATATATCCTAATCTCCCCAAAAAATATTCTAATGTGTACTAACTATTGATCTTCATCTTACGTTCGTAGTGTTTGTATAACTAACAGTTAAAGTAGTTGTAGATTATGAAGTTCTGAAATCTCAGACACAATTGTTAAAAGGGTTGTTCAAATGAAAGAAGGGAACGTGCGCGTTATGGGAACGTGCACGTTAGGATGGCACCAAACTATTATTTCACAGTACTCTTCAGATAATTTGATGAGTTAATTGGGTGGATATTTGACCGCTGGAGTTCAGGCCAATTATGAGAGGGGCATGCTTCTGGTTCTGAGGAAGTTCAAGTAAACATTTTTAATGCGTGACACTTGCTTCTCCATTTTGGGCTTTCTCTCTGCTTTCATTAAAATGTCCGACTCATTGCTGTTGTTGAATGAATGCATTTATTTCATTTTGGGGGGCGCTGAGGTTTCTAGTGCTGGTGATAGCTGCCTCATAGCTGATCGCATTGGGAACCCCAGTTCAACCAAAGCTCCTAATGCAAAAACTGTGCTGATATTCATTTACATCTAACATATTCAATTTTACATTAATCTGTAGTCTAAGATAAAGTTGATATAAACATTATACAATTGACATTTGCATCACAGTGCAGATACCGGTCCCCTATTCTCACTGCACCTGCAACTGACACAAAGCCATTTCACAATTCATCTTACTCCCCTTCACTTCTTTCTCTCAGCTGCCGGGCATCCTTGAGAGACCTGCTTTAAAGTGTTTTAAACTTCCTGATGGTGGCTTTTGGTGCAGGGAAAAGCCTGAACTTCATTGAGATGCAAAGCTCTCCCTGCCGCCCCTCGGAAATGAGCATCCCGACTGTCAGGATTTGTGTCCCCTCTACAATCATCAGTGGCAGCAGCGCACAGAGTCAGACACCCAGAGCTCATCAAATGTCTCACAGCTGGGACAGCAGTAGTCCTGCTTATGACTCAATCTAGTGACTTCCACAGAGGAGTGCAGGTGTGGTTGGGTATTTGGTGTGCTGGGTTCTCATCCTGTCCCTATTTTGGTCCATGGCTGTTGTGCTTGGCTGCATTTGGCGTGGTGGACATTTTCAGCAGGTCTGATATTAACTCTATGGGACAGACTGTGGATGGGGTCAGGCAAGCCATTGTCCTTCAGCCCAGACTCATCAATTAGGGAGCCATTTTGTTAATTGGAGCGTGAGAGGCTGGAGATCTGTAATGCTCTTTTGGCCGTCCCCCTGTCCCACCCCCTGGTCAGGGTGATGGTTTTTTCTACCAGGGTTGGGCTCAATTCGAATTGAAGGCAGTCAATTCAGGAAGTGATTTGAATGACAAATTCAGACATTTTAAATCTTGAAATATATAGCTTCTACTTTTCAGTTTATTGAGGAGTCATTGAAAATAAATGCCATTTTTGATGTATTGGTTTGTAATTTTAGAATCTTTCCTGAATTGACTGCCTTCAATTCAAATTGAGCCTAACCCTGTTCTCTAGAATTTCAATCATTTAGAACACGTGTGGAACCTATTTAGGATGTTTACTTAGGTGAAATTAACTCAGGCCAAAATAAACTCCATGCATATACACTATAGTCAGAGAGACAATGTAGTGTATACATTTCCTCTAATGGGGTCATATGCTACACCCAACCCCCATATTAACTCCAATACTCCCCTCCCTGCCTGCCTGCTTCATAACCTAGTTTTAGGACTGACGCTGCTGCAGACTGCTGTGTGCCAACGCTGGCCACAGATGTTTCACACTGGCGCACACTGGCATAGACTGGGCTGGATGTGTGTTAGCCGGAGGCCAGGGCGTAGAAAGCGATTCCTGGGGACTCATTTCATGCCCTCTTCAGATTCATGAGCTCCAGGAATTCAGTCAGCTCTGACTCAGGGAGAGATGGATAATCTTTCCTAGGGTTTAGATTTCATGAGACTGCCCACTGGGCACACCACATCATAATTTCAACATGGACAGTTGGGTAATATTTGGTTGAGACGTTGATTAATGAGATTACAACCTATATTCACCCACTCAAAAAATATAGCCAAAACTTAGTTGAATTTCCAATGTGTTATCACTGTGCTATCAACCATCTAAAAGCACAACTAAATTCTAATGGAAAAACAATGTTAGATTTTTGTTTAGTTGTCACCCAAATGTCTGTCACTGCGCTTTCAACCATTTTAAAAGCACAGCAAAGTTCAAATGGGAATACAATGTCAGATATTTAGTTGATTTAATGTGTTATCCCTGTGCTTCATTTAATGGCAGAACCAAATGACCTGGATTGCAGTTGAGATTGTATTAAAAGTCCATGGTGCAAGTGATCAATGTTGTTTGAGATTCTGCACAGATTATTACAGCAATTGTGAATCTCTCCACAGACCTGCGGACTGACCTATGCATGCTTTCTTGAACATGCACGCTTTATATAATTACATAAGAAGACATTTATAGTTACAGTAATCTCAAATGTGGACATAGATGTGTTAGTCATTTTAAGTTTGAATGTTACATTTTGAGTATTACATTTTTATGATAGTGGAAATAACGTTGAAGATCTGACATTGTTTTAAAGGTAGAAATTCAACATATTTTATGCAAGGTTTGTCTATGTTGAAAATTGGTTACCATGATGACATAATCCAGTGGTTGAAATTTCACCCTCAAAGCAACAGTTTGTAGATTCCATGTCACAATACGTTGACAAATTACGTTGAAACAACGCTGATTCAACCAGTTTGTGCCCAGTGGATGTAGCCTCCAATAAATTCAACTGTCAATTTTACTTTGACAGTCTCCCATCATCCACTGTGGCTTGGAGTTTCATGTTCATTTTTTCTATGATATTAATATGGCATTGTACTGTTCTTTAATCCAGACACTCGGAAAAAAACTGTTCCTCTCAACCATTTTGTGGGATCAATTATGATTCATGATATATCCTTCCCTCTGTTGGCAAGGGTTGTGGACCAAATGGGAACATGTTGGCCATGTTTTTCTCATCAGCACTAAAACTGTGTTCGTTTGTGCTCAGTGGCTGGTGTGTGTGCACAATGCACAATGGTGGTGGTGAAGTTGTTGGGTGTGCACAATGCATAATACAATGATTCCATGCTGGAAAACTTCGTCAAGTTAGGGAATGGCAGGACGAATTGTCAGTGGTCAGTGTTGCTGTGTGCTATTATTGATTAACAATATTAAATACAGTAGATTAATTTGATTAATGTTGGGTTCCCTCTAGTACTGAGCGATTAACCAAAAGCGTTGTTTTTCCAGGTTATTAAAGCGGCTAATTCACCGACGTCTGTTCAATTACTTGAAATCCATTTAGTTATATTTTTTTGTGAGCTCAACGCAATGTTTCTCTAGAGAAAATGCATTCATTCACAAGATAAGTTAAGTATGTGGGACGCTGGGCTGACGGGAGTTGTAGTTTTCATTAGGCAAACATTCAACCTAGTTCAGCACAGAAACGTAGTAATTAACTACAATGACCAGAATCCATTACACCTGTTCTTCGGCTCGGATAATAGTGTTTGATTGTGACCTGCTATAGAGTACCACAGTATGAGTCATAATACCCATAAAACCTAGTGGTTAAACAAGGAAATGGTTCCAGTCGTTTTTCCACTATTCATTTCTTCTATAGGGATTTTAAAGACACTTAAAAGAAGGGCTGTGTTTTGATAACCGGGTAAATCTCTCTAGGACAAGGTGACAACCCCCTTGAGCATCCCATTGGTTCCTGCATGTGGGTCATGATTGTCTATGCAATTAAAATGTGGGTCAAAAAGGAAATAATAATATTATCTGAGTTTTCCGTTTAAGCTATGCCATCATTGTAGTATAATTAATATGTGATGTTTTAGCTTAAATGTGTAATCTGTTGATTCTTTGGATAGCAGATGTAACAGATATACCAGCCACCCATGCACCCATCTATCAACGCTGTGAGGAAGTGATGTAATAAATAAACAGACACAAACATCCTCATCATAAGTTAACAGAACTGCAGGAATGCAGTGATCGGCAGGTGGGGCGAAGGACACTGTCTACCGGTGTCCTAGCTAGCTAGTGGTGTCACCCCCGCCTCCTGCCCGTGTCTTCTTCTTCTGTGGGGTTTATCTGCGGTTGGCATCCAACGTTATGATACATTACCGGCACCTACTGTAGTCTCCTGCCTGTGTACCTAGTTTAAGTCTGCAGGAACACCCCGAATTGCGGGCCGCAATCACACCCTTCTCGGCTCGGACAGAGACGGATAGCCTACACACAGACCGCACGAGAGAGGAATGTACACAGCACAATGACGAGAGGGATAGAGACAGTTCCTGGGGTAGCGCTACCCGATTGATAGTTGTAGTTATTGGTAATAAGCAGTCTTGAAAGTATGCTTTATGTACTTTGAAGAACAGTCAAATTATTTAGTGAGACAGCTCTGCATCATACTTAGACAGCTACTAGCTAGACAGCTAGCTACTAGCCTAGCTAAATAGGGTGACTCAAAGACTGTACATTATGGGGAGCACATAGATAACGTTAAATGGTTATCTGGCTGGCTGGCTGCTACTGCCTGAGCAGAGATGAGATTATGACTTTAAAGGAATGAAAAATAATAAAGTCAATTAAGTAATATACACAACTGAAATATTTTATTATTTCATAGTAATTTCCTATTTTTCTGTTGATGTCTAACCAATGTGGACCTGACAGAGACAATGGAACATTTTGGCAATTGAATGTTCACTATTCTTGGCTTTGGAATTTTCATTAAAAAGCTCTAAAATAATTGTAATGCCATTATTTCATAATGCATTTAATGTTGAAAAAAAATAATCGAGAAAGAAATCATAAACTGTGATTATTTTGTAATAACCGAACCAAAACCGAACCAACCTCAAAAGCACTAATGGCTCAGCACTAGTTCCCTCCATGATACCGATTTATTTCAAGTCAATGGGTAGCAATTACTACACTATTCCATGGTATGTGATCATCTCTCTCTCTCCCCCTCTCTTCCTTTCCCTCTCTCATATGTATATGTTATCTTTGATTTCAGAGCAACAGTAGTACGAGGTTCATGGCCATTGCTATTTCATAGGAGGGCCTCATTATTCATAATGCTGCCGTGCTCCAGCGGCAGCTTTAATTCCATTAAACTTAATTGAAGAAAGCATGGCTCTTATTGTAATGTCAGCAGTTGCCTATCAGCGTTCCACAATACCTGTTTGAAGCCACATCCTCTATTTATAGCATCCTCTCTCATCGAAGCCACAGTAGCAACTAACATTATAACTAAGATCAGATTGAATTCACGCATTGTTGTTGCAAGTTGCCACAGTGGCTGTAACAAAGACAAATTCAGCTGCAGTCTGAGGGAGAACAGCCAGTCAAGATCATAACTAAAATATATGTATGTTGACAGGAAACAACCACCTTGTTATAGAAATTAGTTAGATTAGAGAGTTAATCATCACATATGCATGTCTTTAATTAGAATTAGAATTATGTATGTCAACATGACATACAGTGCATTCGGAAAGTATTCAGACCCCCTTGACCTTTTCCACATTTTATTACATTACAGCCTTATTCTACACACAATACCCCATAATGACAAAGCAAAAACAGGTTTTTATAAATTTTTTTGAAAAGAAAAAACCCCCGGGAAATATCACATTTACATAAGTATTCAGACCCTTTACTCAGTCTTCTTGGGTATGGCGCTTTACAAGCTTGGCACACCTGTATTTGGGGAGTTTCTCCCATTCTTCTCTGCAGATCCTCTCCAAGCTCGTCAGGTTGGATTGGCAGCGTCGCTCCACAGCTATTTTCACGTCTCTCCAGAGATGTTCGACCAGGTTCAAGTCCGGGCTCTGGCTGGGCCACTCAAGGACATTCAGAGACTTGTCCCCAAATCCACTCCTGCGTTGTCTTGGCTGTGTGCTTCGTGTCGTTGTCCTGTTGGAAGGTGAACCTTCACTCCAGTCTGAGGTCCTGAGCGCTCTGGAGCAGGTTTTCATCGAGGATCTCTCTGTACTTTGCTCCGTTCATCTTTCCCTCAATCCTGACTAGTCTGCTGCTGAAAAACATCCCCACAGCATGATGCTGCCACCACTATGCTTCACCGTAGGGATGGTGCCAGGTTTCCTCCAGATGTGATTGGCATTCAGGCCAAAGAGTTCAATCTTGGTTTCATCAGACCAGAGAATCTTGTTCCACATGGTCTGAGAGTCCTTTAGGTGCCTTTTGGCAAACTCCAAGCGGGCTGTCATGTGCCTTTTACTGAGGATGGCTTCCGTCTGGCCACTCTACCATAAAGGCCTGATTGGTGGAGTGCTGCAGAGATGGTTGTCCTTCTGGAAGGTTCTCCTATCTCCACAGAGGAACTCTGGAACTCTGTCAGAGTGACTCATCGGGTTCTTGGTCACCTCCTGACCAAGGCCCTTCTGCCCCATTTGGCTGGGTGGCCAGCTCTAGGAAGAGTCTTGGTGGTTCCAAATTTCTTCCATTTAAGAATGATGGAGGCCACTGTGTTCTTGGGGACCTTCAATGCTGCAGAATTTTTTTGGTACCCTTTCTCAGATCTGTGCCTCGGCACAATCCTGTCTCGGAGCTCTACGGACAATTCCTTCAACCTCATGGCTTGGTTTTTGCTCTGGCATGCACTGCCAACCTGTGCGACCATATATAGACGGGTGTGTGCCTTTACAAATCATGTCCAATCAATTCAATTTACCACAGGTTCAAGTTGAGGAAACATCTCAAGGAAGATCGATGGAAACAGGATGCACCTGAGCTCAATTTCGAGTCTCATAGCAAAGGATCTGAATACTTACGTAAATGAGGTATTTTTGTAATACATTTTCTAAAATTTCTAAAAACCTGTTTTCACTTAGTCGTTAGACAGTATTGTGTGTAGATTGAGGATTTGTATTTATTTCATCCATTTTAGAATAAGGCTGTAAAAGGTCAAGGGGTCTGAATACTTTCCGAATGCACTGTATAGACATGACATACAGACTTTACCTCCCTCTTTCTCCCCGTCTGTCTCTCCCTATTTTATTGTCTCTCTCTCTCTCTCTCTCTCTCTCTCTCTCTCTCTCTCTCTCTCTCTCTCTCTCTCTCCTCTCTCTCTCTCTCTCTCTCTCTCTCTATCTCTCTCTCTCTCTCTCTCTCTCTCTCTCTCTCTCTTCACTAAATCAGCCTTTAACCATACCATCAGAAGTTTCCCATTATTCTTAAATATAAGTTTATTTGGTAATGAATACAGTAACTATGTTTGACAAGGCCAGCACATTCCTGACGGCCCAGCAGAGCAGTGCCAGTGGCAGGGATGTTTCTCTGCAGGTAGTTACATGGCATAGCATGGAAGCCTGGATAATGAGGATAAAGGGACTCAAAGGTAGAGCATGTACCATATCAATAAGCTTACAGCACAGAAGAGGATCCCTACAGCATGCAGAGGGGTTAAGGTTAGGGTTAGGGTTAGGGTTCACTGAGCCATGCACCCTATATTTAGCATTATTATTAGACCCTCCTGATGTTTAGAGCTCAGAGTGTGTTCCCATCAAGATTTAGCCTTACAGCATGGGTGTCAAACTCATTTGCCCCACTGGCCGCTTCCCGCACTGAAAATTTATTATAATTCATCTCCGTGAAAATTTGCAAAAAAAATCCTCTAGCCATCGCTTTTGGAATTTCCGATGCTCCTTGACTCTCTAGTTTTCGTTTCGATGACTGTTAGTAAGCTGGACAGAGTGAAGAGATTATAAATGTAGGTCCATTATCATTTCTACACTGTTTTGATTTGGTTTTAGTCATTTAAATGTCGATTGAGATCGTTTTGCCCATAATTTTTAAAAATATTTATCTTATAAATGTTTTTAACTCAAAGCACCCAGAGGCCGGTTTCCTTTACAGGGATTGAGAGGCTGTCCCTGTTGTGCAGTCTCAATAGTTCAGAAGACCAACGCAAGAGAGTGTGATTCCTGCAGATACTGTTTGTTAGCATTACCTTAATTGCTGTAGATGTGGAGACTGACAATGTGTTGTTGCTACAACTGATTCTTAAGTAGGCTTACAGAAGAATAGCTTGATTAACCTATGCTTGAAATGCATAACAGTCCAGTGCATATTCTGTGTATTCTGCGTATTAGTGAAGTTTATTTACGTTGTTGATTTTCTGCATGTGAGGGCCTTAGTCCCTTAGTTTAGTCTTAACGTAGGCCTTAGTTTAGTCTGTGTGTTGAACCTTGTGTTTATTAGTTTAAGAGATGATACTGCATACAAGGATTAATATTCTACTCTCAAATCCTTCATAAAAAGGAAAGTGGCTCAGAAGATGGAGTAATCCTATTTTTCTAAATAGTTACTACAGTCCTAAACTAAACTCCTGATTAATGAATGGAAGTATTTGTCAGCAGCATCTGCTGTTTGTGGCATCCTGCTGTTCAGCTTTGGCAAGTTACGTAGAGAAATAACTCTCTGTGGCTCTGGAACTGCAACAGTCTGGATAACTAAGGTATAGGCCTACAGCTTTCTCTTGGGAAATACTTACTTACACAACATGGCCAAAAGTATGTGGACAAGCGTTCAAATTAGTGGATTCAGCAATTTTATGTATAAAATTGAGCACACAGCCATTCAATCTCCATAGAAAAACATTGGCAGTAGAATGGCCCGTACTGAAGAGCTCAGTGACATTCAACGTGGCACCATCTTAGGATGCCACCTTTCCAACAAGTCAGTTCGTCAAATGTCTGCCTGCTAGAGCTGCCCCGGTCAACTGTTAAGTGCTGTTATTGTGAAGTTGAAACATCTAGGAGCAACAACGGCTCAGCCGCGAAGTGGTAAGCCACACAAGCTCACAGAACGGGACCGCCGAGTGCTGAAGCACAAAGCACGTAAAATCGTCTGTCCTCAGTTGCAACACTCACTACCGAGTTCCAAACTGCCTCTGGAAGCAACTGTTCATCAGGAGCTTCATGAAATGGGTTTCCATGGCTGGGCAGCCGCACACAAGCCTAAGATTACAATGTGCAATACCAAGTGTTGGCTGGAGTGGTGTAAAGCTCGCCGCTATTGGACTCTGGAGCAGTGGAAACGCGTTTTCTGGAGTGATGAATCACGCTTCACCATCTGGCAGTCCGACTGACTATTCTGGGTTTGGCGGAGAACGCTACCTGCCCGAATGCAACTGTAAAGTTTGGTGGAGAAGGAATAATGGTCTGGGGCTGTTTTTCATGGTTTGGGCTAGGCCCTTTAGTTCCAGTGAAGGGAAATTTTAATGATACATCACTAGCACATTAGAGGCTGCTTCTGCCTATTGAAATCACTGGCCACTTTAAGAAATGGAACACTAGTCACTTTAATAATGTTTACATATCTTGCACTACTCATCTCATATGTATATACTGTATTCTGTTCTATAATATTCTACTGTGTCTCAGTCCATTCCGCTCTGTCATTGCTTGTCCATATATGTATATATTCTTAAATTCCATTCCTTACTAGATTTGTGTGTATTGGGTATATATTGTGAAATTGTTAGATATTACTTGTTAGATATTACTGCACTGTCAGAGCTAGAAGCACAAGCATTTCGCTACACCTGCAATAACATCTGCTAAACACGTGTATGTGACAAATAAAATTTGATTTGATTTACAATGACATTCTAGACGATTCTGTGCTTCTAACTTTGTGGCAACAGTTTGGGGAAGGCCTTTCCTTTTTCAGCATGACAATGCCCCCTGTCCACAAAGCGAGGTCCATACAGAAATGGTTTGTCAAGATTGGTGTGGAAGAACTTGACTGGCTTGCGCAGAGCCCTGACCTCAACCCCATCGAATACCTTTGGGATAAATTGGAACGCCGACTGCGAGCCAGGCCTAATCACCCAACATCAGTGCCCGACCTCACTAATGCTCTTGTGGCTGAATGGAAGCAAGTCCCCGCAGCAATGTTCCAACAGTGGAAAACTAGTGGAAAGCCTTCCCAGAAAAGTGGAGGATGTTATAGCAGCAAAGGGGGGACCAACTCCATTTTAATGCCCATGATTTTGGAATGAGATGTTCGATGAGCAGGTGTCCACATACTTTTGGCCATGTGTACAATAGTGCAACAGTGAAATATATATTCTTGGATAATACTACTTATTTTACTAATAAGAATATGACTACACTGTTGATGCTTATTTTCTTACTTAAAAGCCATGTCACAGGCACAAACAACTCATGACATATTGAATCCCATGAGATATAATTGATCCTATGGTATATAGCATCAGACCTATGATAGCATTTCATAGTATATCATATTGTATGTTCACAGATATTTCATAATGCACAGTGCCTTATATCGAGGATCACATGTCTTTACTACTTACGGGTTCATAAATCTATACCACCATCTATACTTTAAGATGGGGTGAGTAAGATGAGTACCTTAGTACCTTAGAGTATCACAGTCACAAGTGACAAAGTATAAGTTCTTAAAATAGGCCCTGCTCAGATTCAAGGCTGTTTGCTGGACTACATAGTGACCCGCTGTCTTTAAAGGAGAAATCTCCTTGATATTGGATGAACAGGAACTGGATCAAACTTACTTAGAAACTGATATAGAATCACTGAGATAAATGACCTGTCATGTATATGTACCTGTATTTGATAAAATATTGCATTTTACCTGTAGCATCAAAGACCAAAAAGCCTAATCACAGTATCTGGCCTGTGACGGCTGTTTTAGACATTTTGGCATTAAGGGCTTTCAAGTGGAGTGCATCTGCTTTTCTCTTGCTAGACATGAGCATATCACAGTCGTGCCAAAATGAATGACATTGCTAGAGCCAGGGACAGTAATTGGGAGATTTTACACTGTAAGAAAATCACCTATCTACTGTATATTTAACTATTTCTCTCTAATTGCATAATTCCTTGGCAGGGACTGAAATACATTAAAGTTGTCTGTTTAATTATGAATACTCCCCTGAAACCCTTACATGCCTACACCATTTTACACCGAACAGTAGAACCTCGATCAGTGGGCTCAATGTGGGCTCAGTTATTCACATCTGAAAAAAGCCAAGTCACTGTTCTTTAAAGCCAAGTCACTGTTCTCCTTAAACTGGGTGGCTATGAGTGATGTAGTCTATATTAGCTCCCCACTCAACAGAGGTACATTTTTACATCATTCAAATCCTTTATTTGAGGAATCCCTCACAGACAGACTTTTGGGACCATGTTGTCAAGAGGTTCACATTTCCAGAGCTTAAAGTCAGATAAAAACACAAACCTCACACAAGTGTGTTCAGCCAAGATACCAGTGTTGGAGAAGCTACTCTAAAATAGTTTATTAGGTACACCCATCTAGTTCCGGGTCGGACCCCCTTTGCCTCCAGAACAGCCTGAATTCTTCCCCACACCATTACACCACCAGCCTGTACCGTTGACACCAGGCAGGATGGGGCCATGGAGTCATGCTGCTTACACCAAATCCTGACTCATCAGCAGGACTCAACAGGAACCGGGATTCGTCGGACCAGGCAATGTCTTTCCACACCTAAATTGTCCAGTGTTGATGATCACATGCCCATTGGAGCCACTTCTTCTTGTTTTTAGCTGATAGGAGTGGAACCCAGTGTGGTCATCTGCAGCAATAGCCCATCGGTGACAAGGACCCGTGAGTTGTGCGTTCTGAGATGCTGTTCTGCACACCACTGTTGTACTGCGCCGTTATTTGCCTGTTTGTGGCTCGCCTGTTAGCTTGCATGATTCTTGCCATTCTCCTTCGACCTATCTCATCAACGAGTTGTTTTTGCCCACAGAACTGCTGCTGACTGGATGTTTTTGTTTGTTGCACCGTTCTCGGTAAACCCTAGACACTGTTGTGCAAAAGCCCAGGAGGCCCGCCATTTCTGAGATACTGGAATTGGCGCACCTGGCACCACAATCATACCACGCTCAAAGTCGCTTAAGTAACTTGTTTGCCCATTCTAACATTAAATCGAACAGGAACTGAATGCCTTGATGCCTGTCTGCCTGCTTTATATAGCAAGCCATGGCCACGTGACTCACTGTCTGTAGGGAGCGAACAATTTGTATGTGTACCTAATAAACTGGCCACTGAGTGTAGTTTACCAAGCTACCAATTACTTCTCGCTAGAAAAGTTAAGCTTCAAGTGAGAACTACACAGGTCTGATGCCGAAAAAGAAAGGGACATTCTTGCCTTCTTCAACCCTATTTTCTTTTCATTTAGCAAAAAAGTTGTGTGTAGTTCCAGTAGTTAGTAACACCGCTACATGGCAAAAAGTCATTAACTACTGGAATCACAACTTAGATTTGAAATGAGTTCAGCTACCTCCAAGCTACTGCATATTGTAGTTAAATTACTAGTTTAACTATAGTACATTAAGTTAACTACTCCCGCAAGATACTGAAACTAAGAGCAATTTTAATGTTAGCAGCCAGCATCTCTGTCTTGCTGGCATCAAAGAATGGGTTATTCCGTCACCGGAATATGGATTTTTAGACTGGTTTGATCTCCTCTGAGTTATTTTTTAACTTCAAAGTTGGCTGAACAGTGAAAAAGAACAAACCTACGATATGACCGTAGGTGGTTTTATTTGATTCCTGCCTCTCAGTTATGGAGAACTTAACAGGTTATGGACCGAATCCCCTCGTTCTCTGTTCCACCTTCTGGAGGTCAGGAGCAGTATACAACAACAGAAGACTGAGAGCATTAAAAGCAACATGTCACATCCTATATTCTGACTGAAAGACAGGGGCTATGTCTTTGATCATTATTGAAAAGATCTCCTGTGTCCCCTAGCAAAACACTGCTTTGCCATCAGAGGGCAGCCTTTCAATGGAATCACACAATCACACCATCAAGCTATGCTAAAGACATGCTGACGTTCACACGTTGCAGAAACACCTAGCTAGTGTTTTGTATAAATTGATATCCTTATTGAATGGGGTTTGTTTGTTGTTCTAATGCCCTGCCTTGCATTTCTACTGTTGTTTTGTTTTTGTATTATTTGATCATGTTTTATACAGTTGGGTTTCCAAACTACAACACTACAAACAGAATACTGAACTATACTGCTTTAGTAGTGCCTAGCCCTAGACAGAGCAGAGACAGACTCAGCTACACTTTCAACAGTATTTCCTCCTCAAGCTAGTATTGTATAGTGGAAGTGTCTTTTGTCAGGACGTACCTCTGCAACTTTTCTGTTTGCATTACAAAGCTTTACAGTTGGCTGACAACTGAGAATTTCCGCTGAGTATCGGGTGCTGTGCCGATGATGACGAAACTTAGGAAATGCCTTTTTATATTCTCAATATTTAATGTGGGGGATCCATTCCTGACACAGATAGTTATCCTTGATAGAAAAATCGGATTACTATTCAATGCTAATGGTAGGCTAATTATGCATAATTTGAGCTCAGAGTCACATATTCTTACACATCAATGTCACATCGCAGGCTCGGCTTGGGTACTTTCTATCCGATGTTTTTCATTAGTATGCGAGGGGAAAATACCTTAAAATGCATCTAATCTCAACTGTTTTAGAGAGGCTTAAATAATTAACCTTTGGGGCAATCTAAATAACCAGAAAGAGATGTTGACGTTTAGTGCTGTGTTTAATTTAATTATCTGTGATGTCTTAATTGAATGAACAGACAGCTGCACAGAGCATGCTGTAGAATACATCACTGAGCAGCAATACAACATGAACCCAACCCTCCTCACCCAAGGCCATTCACCAGGCATGCTGTCCAGGCCCATGTTCATGTCATAAACCTTTTGTCTGCTAATTTGTTCATCGGAGCTAGGTAAACTGAAGGATCTGTAAAATATCTCAGGCATGCATATTCACTAGCTCAGGTTGTCAACGGCTTAAACATTTACTACGATATATAATTTTGAATGCAAATACTAATTTGCATATGCACATGCCCATAAAACCAGAACACATAACCGAGGATGAACACCTAACCAAGCTATTCTTCGCTTGGAAGTAAAAACATATAGTATTATGTGCTTTATGTCTTCAGACTTTCATACTGTATATTACATTTCAGAATGAAATGTCTTGGCGAAGACCATTTAGCCGAGGGCAAGATGTTACATAACAGTAGATATGTTGGGAGGTTTGTGCTAAGCATCCAGAATTAACATATTGTTATCATTGTGCTTCCTTTTCAGGCTCCTTGGAGCAACATTTCCAGTGATGTCTTCTCAGCCAACCTCAGCTGTAATGATTCTGGCACCAATGAGACCTGTGTGGCGGGGAGGAGGGGTGGGAAGCCCCTACAAAGCCGTGGAGATGGTCTTCATCGCCCTGGTTACAGGCTCCCTTAGTTTTGTCACTGTCACAGGCAACATCCTGGTGATGCTCTCCATTAAAGTCAATCGGCACCTCCAGACTGTTCAACAACTATTTCCTGTTTAGCCTGGCGTGTGCTGACCTTATCATTGGTGCGTTCTCCATGAACCTCTACACTGTCTACATCATCGTGGGCTATTGGCCCCTGGGACCTGTAGCGTGTGACTTGTGGCTGGCCCTGGATTACGTGGTGAGCAATGCTTCTGTCATGAACCTTCTTATTATTAGCTTTGACCGCTACTTCTGTGTCACCAAGCCCCTGAGCTATCCAGCCAGAAGGACCACCAAAATGGCTGGGCTGATGATTGCAGGTGCCTGGATTCTCTCCTTCATTCTTTGGGCCCCTGCTATCCTGTTTTGGCAGTTTATTGTTGGAGAGCGCACGGTTCCACCAGGAGAGTGCTACATCCAGTTTCTCTCCAACCCTGCAGTCACTTTGCACAGCCATCGCTGCCTTCTACCTGCCTGTGGTCATCATGATGGTGCTCTATATCCACATCTCTCTGGCCAGCCGCAGCCGTGTGTCCAAGCAGAAGCCTGAGGCTGAGAAAAGAAGAAAGGCCTCAAGATACCTAACCCACTCAAGAGCCACATCCTTAACAGACAGAATAACAACAACCAGTCCCCCAAGCCCAGTCTGGAGTCCTGCAACACTGGTGAAGCTGTGAAGAATGGCAACATTGATGAGTCTGTTGTTTCCACCAAGGCTAACGCTAGTGTCAATCCAGAAGAGAAAGAAAGTTCCAATGACTCAAGCACAGCCAGCATTGCCCCCAAAAACGCTAAGGAGAGGGCCAACAGTGAAGCCATTTCCGAAGGGGGCCTTGGCGTTGCTCCTGCACCTGCTCCTGCTCCTGCACCTGAACCTGCACCTGCAGCGGCAACCGTCAAACTCAACCCTGCCTCCAAATGGTCCAAGATTAAGATTGTAACCAAGCAGGCTGGTGACGAGTGCATCACTGCCATCGAGATTCAGCCACCCATCCAGGGGGGTGAGAGCCGCTCTATCCCAGTCAACCGTCCCCGGAAGGTGGCGCGCAAGTTTGCCAGTATTGCCCGCGAGCCAGGCGAAGAGAAAGCGCCAAATGGCAGCCAGGGAGAAGAAGGTGACCAAAACCATCTTCGCCATCCTACTTGCCTTCATCCTCACATGGACCCCGACAATGTCATGGTGCTCATCAGCACCTTCTGCCACTCCTGTGTCCCGGACACTGTGTGGGCCATCGGCTACTGGCTGTGCTACGTCAACAGCACCATCAACCCAGCCTGCTACGCCCTCTGCAACGCCACCTTCAAGAAGACCTTCAAGAACCTCCTCATGTGCCAGTATAAGAATATTGGAACAAGATGAGCTGGAGCATACAGTAAATAGGGGCTGGTGGAGGGTTAATATTACTAAGACATCTGGAGGCCTGAGTGGTTACAGTAGGAGGGGAGGAGGGAGCCTCCTCAGTCATGTTTATGAACTTATGTCACACTCAATGCTCCTCTGAGATGTCTTAGCCACAGAAGATAGTAACATCATAGCTATTTCCAAATGATACAGTATGAGTATGATTGCCAATGTGAGGATGGGGCAAATGAAGAATCTGAGATCAGCCAAAGTTATGGAGTCTAAACATGTCTAAGTTGTCTTCATTGCCTCTTGGACCCTTACTGTGAAGACCAATAAGGACTAATTCGTATCCACTGAAATGTGGTAACAATCTTCAAAAAGCCCAGCTGAACGTCTGTAGACTAAGGCCAGGCCAAGACTTCAGTCATCCCTCTCCAAGATACCACCACCGAAATCAGAGACAGTGAGGAGAGTGTTACATAATGTCTGGGTGTACGGCAAAAGACACATTAAAAAGGAGCTTGGAAATCTTCCTTTATACAACAGTATAAATGAAACAAGCATGAAATGTCTAATTAAACAATCTATTTCCTCCTCTCCCACCTCCTTATTATTGAGAGTTATTAACTCCTCACAGAAATGGAGGCACTCCCTCACATCAGTGAATCATTATCATAATGTGATATGGAGAGCAATGTGGTCATAACATGATATGGAGAGCAAAGATGATATGGATCTAACCTCAAGGCTAGTTGCACGTACGTCCAAGTACTGCAACATACTGCTGGTGACTTGAAAGTACAGTATGCATTTCCATTCACCTCCCACTGACCAAAATATTGATGTATCTGTTTTGCGCAAAGGTGATCTTCAAAGCTGACAAACTGTTGATGGCAGTACAAGGCCATGGCATAAGTTAACAACCAGTGTTTGGCTCCAAACAATTAATGTATCTTGTTACGTTATAAGGAGAAACACCCACAGGCAACGGTAAAGCTTTAATTCTTTGCCAGCTTCACAATTATGAAAGTGTTTTTAAATTTAGTCTTCACTGCGAATGGAACTACCGGTACAAAAAACAAACACTTGTTTATAGGGGATACTTATCTCGAGAGTATTAAACATATTTTCTATTTTATCTCCTGCCTAATTATGAATGTGTAAATAGAAGGCCATTGTATGCTCTAAAAAGTGCAGTTTCTCTCATGCATTTAATATCTGAATGTTTGTACCTCTCTTGTATTATGTTTGTGATTTACACATAATTTTACAAATTGAATATAATATATATATATATATATATATATAACTGTATGTATATGCAAGAGATATCAAGAGTGTATTTCTAAATTGATATAGAGAGTGTATTTCAAAAAAATGTAAGCAGTTGTTTTTTGTTTTGAATGCCATTGGTGACTAAATCGCTTATATTTGTAACTTTGCCACTATTCTCCATGTTGGATTACAATGTGTGAAGTCCAATTTGTACCTCCCAGCCTATATCCATATTCATGAGGTCACACCAATGATTAGGTGGGTTATATTACTAGCTTATCTAAATGGTTCAATGGATTTTCAAAGAATGACCTTCTGACAAAGAACTAAATGCATCAAAATAGGGATTAGTGGGAAAATAACTGATATTGTGTATGACCTGGTAATGTAGAATGACCAGCTATGGATGTGCATCCATATAAAACTGATTTTGAAATGATCATGGGGTGATTACTGTCGTGGTAAAGCTCATTAATATAACATTGGCATGACAGGCTGAGTGCGACCCAAAAAAGGGGTGAAAGGGGAGAGTGTAAAACATGACCAGTTTCCTGTAGTATGGCCCTCCCTAAAACAACTATCCAGAGACAGTGTACAGAGGATTGTATCATTTTCTAATGCTTAACAAAGATATTGTACCATTGGAATAGTATTTGAAATGATTTTACATGCACAGTATGCTTTTGATTTAATATATAGTATTAATGGAATATATTTTGCATGCTCGATTATTACCAGTCAGACTATGGAATATGGAGTTAACATTGACAGGTAGTGATATCTGTATGAGACAATGGGAGGAGCGCTGGGGCCGGGTGACCGAGCAGTGACACAGTATGAGCTCATGGCTGTGCTGAGAGCCCAGGGGGAGCACCAGATCCAGCAGGAGACCCTCAGAGCCAAAACAGATCAGCACAAATTATGGCACCATGACTTCAGGTCATGCACTCAGCAAGGCCCTGTGGGCTTTCAAATCTACTAGTTTGCCCGGTTTTAAGGGTCATTTGGTTTACTCATTCAACCATGTCCTCTTTTTTAGCAATAATGATGAGACATCGCCTGACATTTGACATCATTATCTCTCAACTAGTGCCATACATTTTATTACTTGATCTTACAACAGTAACTTAGTAATGAACGTGACAGGTCATGAAAGGAGGGCTGAACTTACTGATTTAGCCTCGGTTTCAATCGTCCTCATTAGGAAATGAAATTGAGAATGAGATTCAGGTCTTGAAGGCATGCTTTAATGTGGTGTCTCTTATGTGTGTTTGCAGGTGAGAGGCGTTTGTACATTCACTCTGCCAAAACTGTACACAGTCACTTACCCTTCTAGATAACTTGAAACAGTCTAACCAGGTATTGTGTCTGGAAGTAGCCTAAGCTAGCTAGCAAACTAGCCAACTTCTTTTGCCAATCAGCTTCAGCCAGACTGTGGCAAAGTTGGTTTGACTTTGGATAGTCTATCTGTGGGGCTAGTTAGGAACCGCCAATATATTACACAATGTAAATGGGAAAATGTTTTAATTTTAATGTTGCACACCTTTTAGTTCTCATTAAATATTTTCAATATTTGTATATGAATTTCTACAATTTATAGATTGTTTGAGGTTTTTATGTCATTGATATTTGGAGCTATTGACATTTAAAAATATTGTCCCATGTATGTACACTACCGGTCAAAAGTTTTAGAACACCTACTCATTCAAGGGTTTTTCTTTATTTTTACTGTTTTCTACATTGTAGAATAATAATATAACACATATGAAATCATGTAGTAACCAAAGAAGTGTTAATAAAATCAAAATATATTTTATATTTGAAATTCTTCAAATAGCCACCCTTTGCTTTGATGACAGCTTTGCGCACTCTTGGCATTCTCTCAACCAGCTTCACCTGGAATGCTTTTTCCAATTGTCTTGAAGAAGTTCCCACATTTGCTGAGCACTTGTTGGCTGCTTTTCCTTCACTCTGCGGTCCGACTACATCACAAACCATCTCAATTTGGTTGAGGTCGGGAGATTGTGGAGGCAAGGTCATCTGATGCTGTCACGCCCTGACTCCGGGGACGCTTATATGTTGAGTCAGGGTGTGTATATTCTATGTTGTGTTGTTCTATGTTATAGGTTCTAGTATGGGTATTTCTATGTTGGCCGGTGTGGTTCCCAATCAGAGGCAGCTGTCGCTCGTTGTCTCTGATTGGGGACCATACTTAGGAAGCCTATTGGCACTATTGAGTTGTGGGATCTTGTTCCTGTGAGGTATGTTGTTGTGTACCTTGGACTTCACGTTTCATTTAGTTTGTTGTTTTGTCATTGTGTTTATTCGGCATAATAAACATGTATGCATATCACGCTGCGCCTTAGTCCGTCCTGTCCGTCAACGATCGTGACAGAAGATCCCACCAAACAAGGACCAAGCAGCGTGCCCAGGAGGGAGCGAATAGCCATGTCACAGGTGGGCAAATGGTGGTCATGGGAGGAGATATTTGCAGGGAAAGGGCCATGGCGAGGTAGATGCCCAGGCAGGAGAGGAGAACGGGCAACCGTGGCCGACGACGGAGACCCGAGAGGCAACCCCAATAACATTTTTTGGGGGGGCATACGAGGTGGATGACGAGGCTACAGGAGGCTAAAAGGGAGAAGGAAAGTGTAGAGGCACGGCGAGAGTGGAGCTGGTAGGCAGCAAGAAGGAGCGGGGGACAAAGGAACCCAGTCCCGCTCCTCGCACAAGCAAGTGGTGCGTGTGGCAGTCCGGTCCGGCCCGTTCCTGCTCCCCGCACTAGGCCAGTGGTGCGGTTTCCCAGCACGGCCCGACCCGTTCCTGCTCCTTGCACCAAGCCAGTGGTGCGCCGCCGCCAGGCCCGGCCTGTTCCTGCCCCTCGCACCGCTAGTCGTGCGATCGCCAGTCCCGGCCCGGCCTGTTCCTGCTCCTCGCACCACTGGCTTGGTGCGAGGGAGGGGCGCGATGGTCTCCGGCCTGTTCCGGCCCCTCGGACCAAGCCAGTGGTGCGCGCGCCACCCGGTCCGCCTGTCCCTCGCACGCCAGTGGTGGCGTGCGCCCGGCCCGGCCTGTTCTGCCTCGCACCAAGCCAGTGGTGCGCCGCCAGCCCGGTCGGCCTGACAGCCAGTGGTGCGCGTCGCCACCCCGGCCTGTTCCTGCTCTCGCACCAGCCAGTGGTGCGCGCCGCCAGCCGGTCCGGCCTGTTCTGCCCCTCGCACCAAGCCAGTGGTGCGCGTCGCCAGCCCGGTCCGGCCTGTTCTGCCCTCGCACCAGGACAGTGGTGCGCGTGCCAACCCGGCCCGGCCTGTTCCTGCCCCTCGCACCAAGCCAGTGGTGTGCGTCGCCAGCCCGGTCCGGCCTGTTCCTGCTCCTCGCACCAAGCCAGTGGTGCGTGTGTCCAGTCCGGCACGGCCCGTGCCTGTTCCACCGGTGCCTGGTTCGGCACCGGTCAGCTGCTCTACTCCAGAGCCAGAGCAGTCCGCTCTACCGGTGCCCAGTTCAGCTCCGGTCAGCGTCTCCACTCCGGAGCCAGAGCAGTCCGCTCCACCGGTGCCCAGTCCAGCTCCGGTCAGCGGCTCCAGTCCGGAGCCTGAGCAGTCCGCTCCACCGGTGCCCGGTCCAGCTCCGGTCAGCGGCTCCAGTCCAGACCCAGACGTCAGCCCCTCTCCAGGTTCGGGGTCTCACACCAGGGTCCAGACAGGGGCTTGGAGTATAGTGGGAGGAAGGAGAGGGGAAGCAACGTGTGGTCCTCTGTAGCTCAGCTGGTAGAGCACAGCGCTTGTAACGCCAAGGTAGTGGGTTCCGATCCCGGGACCACCCATACACAAAAAAAAATATATGTATGCACGCATGACTGTAAGTCGCTTTGGATAAAAGCGTCTGCTAAATGGCATATTATATTATTATATTATAACGGCCAAGGTCTAGACCAGACCAGGCAACAGGGAGGCGAAGAGTGAGAGGTCGTCACGCCTGAGCCGGATCCGCCTCGAGGCGGAATGCCCACCCGTTCCCTACCCTGTTATGTTTATGTTGTGCGGTCGGAGTCCGCACTTTGGGGGTATGTCACGCCCTGACTCAGGGACGCTTATATGTTGAGTCAGGGTGTGTATATTCTATGTTGTGTTGTTCTTGGTTATAGGTTCTAGTATGGGTATTTCTATGTTGGTCGGTGTGGTTCCCAATCAGAGGCAGCTGTCGCTTGTTGTCTCTGATTGGGGACCATACTAGGCAGCCTATTGGCACAATTGAGTTGTGGGATCTTGTTCCGTGTGAGGTATGTTGTTTGTGTACCTTGGACTTCACGTTTCGTTTCGTTTGTTGTTTTGTCATTGTGTTTATTCGGTATAATAAACATGCTATGCATATCACGCTGCGCCTGGTCCGTCCGTCCGTCCAACGATCGTGACAGATGCAGCACTCCATCACTCTCCCTTCTTGGTAAAATAGCCCTTACACAGCTTGGAGGTGTGTTGGGTCATTGTACTGTTGAAAAATAAATAATAGTCCCACTAAGCCCAAACCAGATGGGATGGCGTATCGCTGCAGAATGCTGTGGTAGCCATCCTGGTTAAAGTGTACCTTGAATTCTAAATAAATCACAGACAGTGTCACCAGCAAGCACCCCACACCATAACACCTCCTCCTCCATGCCTTACGGTGGGAAACACACATGCGGAGATCATCCGTTCTCCCACACCGCGTCTCACAAAGACACAGCGGTTGGAACCAAAATCTCCAATTTGGACACCAGACCAAAGGACAAATTTCCACCGGTCTAATGTCCATTGCTCGTGTCTCTTCTTCTCATTGGTGTCTTTTAGTAGTGGTTTTCGTTGCGGCAACTGTAGCTCAGTTGGTAGAGCATTGCGCTTGCAATGCCAAGGTTGTGGGTTCGATTCCCACAGGGGGGCCAGTATGAAAAAATGTATGCACTCACTAACTGCTAAATGACTAAAATGTAATTTGACCATGAAGGCCTGATTCACACAGTCTCCTCTGGACAGTTGATGTGTCTGTTACTTGAACTCTGTGAAGAATTTATTTGGGCTGCAATTTCTGAGGCTGGTAACTCTAATGAACTTATCCTCTGCAGCAGAGGAACTCTGGGTCTTCCATTCCTGTGGCGGGTCCTCATGAGAGCCAGTTTCATCATAGCGTGATGGTTTTTGCGACTGCAAAAGTTATTGAAATGTTCGGATTGACTGACCTTCATGTCTTAAAGTAATGATGGACTGTCGTTTCTCTTTGCTTATTTGAGCTGTTCTTGCCATAATATGGACTTGGTCTTTCACTAAATAGGGCTATCTTCTGTATACCCCCCTACCTTGTCACAACACAACTGATTGGCTCAAACGCATTAAGAAGGAAAGAAATTCCACAAATTAACTTTAAGAAGGCACACCTGTTAATTGAAATGCATTCATGTGACTACCTCATTAGCTGGTTGAGGGAATGCCAAGAGTGTGCAAAGCTGTCATCAAGGCAAAGGGTGGCTATTTGAAGAAAAATATATTTTGATTTGTTTAACACTTTTTGGTTTCTACATGATTCCATATGTGTTATTTCATAGTTTTGATGTCTTCACTATTATTCTACAATGTATAAAAGAGTAAAAATAAAGAAAACTCTTGAATGAGTAGGTGTTCTAAAACATTTGACCGGTAGTGTACATTGCGTAATTTACTGATGGTCCCTAACTAGCCCCATAGGTATCCAAAGTCAAACCAAATGGTCAGTGTGCTGGGCACTACTTGGGTGCTGCAAAATGTGGGCAGGAATTAAATAAACCCAACCGAAGGAAAATTGTTACATCCCTTCATGCCGTGACATACCCTTTTTTCCTAATAATCTCGCAAATCTCTGTTTTGGACGAGACTGACTTTATGACCAATATTATCATATTTACACTTTGTAGTACATTTTGAAACTAGAATAAATGTTTCTGACACATATCGATGCCACATAGGACATTTCAACCAAAGATGTTCTTTATTTATTTATATGGTCTCTCTTTAATTGCATGAATGTAGTAAGTTCAATTGCCACTGTATATTTCAACAAAAGCAGAGACTTAACAAATCTTTACTAAGAAGAAACACAAAACAACCAATAGTCAAAATTCTGAGAGTTTATTTAAAGTGGTTGATTCTTTTCTGTTCCAAGGGTTTGTGGAATAATAATGACAGTAATTATAAAAATGAGAGTACAGATGAACTGTGTGAAGGTGTGTGTATGTGTGTTTGCAAAAATATGAACACAGCAGTTTACTCAAAATCGCCAGACACCTTTTGAAGTATATATATTATAAAACGAATTGTTTGTAACAATACCACTATTATCTTTACAAAGACAATGACTGCATTCTCTTGAGCATTCAAGCTCAGCTTTGTATTGTACATGAAAAACGTTGAGCTGACAGTCCTCAGTTTACTAGAAAAATAGTTGATTTGCATCTCTGTACTTTTACTAATTGACACAATTGAAATCCACTCATCAATTATGTTAGTAATACTAATTGGTAGTCAAGAGAAAACTATAACAATCACAACAATGTAAGATGAACATTTTAATTAAAAAAACTCAAGTATATCAAACGATCTACTGGTTAAGAAATAATCTCAAACAAGGAGCTTTGCCTTGACTCAAGTTGAACTAATGTAAAGGAACTGAGAGCATACAAAAAATACAACAAACTCTGGAAAATGTTGTACATCACAAGGTTTAGGTAGATCTAGAACACAGGTGAGGTCAAAGTATCTGTTTCTTGCATATCTTGCATAATACAGCATGTCCAGCGCTGAAACCTACTAACACTATGGAATTATCAGAACACAAGCAGGCCAAATTGCCAGGCCACCGACACCTGGAAATATGTGAAAAAAATTGTGTTTGTGGGATATTTGGTCAATATTCAGAGACGTTTAGCATTTGTTATACTGTATTTGAAGGAAAGGCCCACTTGACATCTCATAATTCACTTGTGCATATTATGTTTGTTGAAAAAGCAAAGGATATTGCGTAATAAAATCAAACCAATCACTTGTTCAATGTGGACCTTTTAGTTCTCCTTCCCACTTCCCTTCTTTCCTGTAGGAAGACAATAAAAAATGATCAAACAATAGGGTCAATTCATCATAGATTCCTTGCTCAATATGACATACTCATTTGTGGATAGGAATTTTACTTTATTACATTACTTACATTTCTACTTCTTACATTACCTTTGGCCTTGGTCTTGGTCTTTGAGGGGCATGGCTTAGACACCTTGATGGTGGGTTGGCACTCTGCGTTGTACAGGGCCTTTTTCAGGGTTCCAGACCGGTTCTTGGATCCAGTAGCTGTGTCACACTCCCCCCAGCTGCCAAACTTATACTTGCAGTCAGCTGAAACGGCACAGGTCAGAAGGGAAAACCGTTGAGTATGGAACACACCACCATAGAGCTTGCATGGCTACCCAGACTCCTTGCTCCGGCCAAACGCTACGCCACGCCCACGTACGTTCGTTTCTTCCCCGCAATGAGTCTGGATCTGAGTACCTCCCCGACCCTTCACCGAATGCGAACACATTCGTGCCGTCTGATTGGTCCAAAAACCGATGGGTTGGGCCAGAGCCAGAACACACTGGGTAAAGCAGCGGTTTGAAAAAACGTAATTGGCTTTGATACTCTTATTGGTTAGAGACGATCCAATCGCTGATGACTTTGCTTTGCACAACGCCCCTCGTGCCCCTCGTCACCACAAACAACTTCAATGATGGCCGTCTCAGACTAAAGTATGTTGTGAACGACAGAGCAGCGGAATAATTTAGTGTGAGTCGTCAGTCTATCATAAAACAGTCTGAACATAATTTATTCTAAATAAATAGTTCTGTCGTTTTTTGTGGTTATGTAAATTACTAGGTATTTACTAAGAAATGACATGATACAATTATAATTATGTAGTAACCTATGAATTACATGTTTGCTATATTTCTGATTGACTGACCACCACTTTACACTTTGAGAAATTATAAGGTATATCAAGGAAATGGAATCATATATCAATGTCTAATTCCTACCGCTTGAACTCCTTCTTCCAGTTGCAAGGTACTTTGCATTTCAGTTTCCTCATCTGGTCGTTGCAGGTACCCTCTCTGACACCGACTCCACAGTCTCCGCTGTTAGGCACACAGCTACCATAGCGCCATTCAGCACAGTCAGAGGCACCACCCTTGGCCCCTTTCCCCTTCTCTGTGAAACAAAAATATCAAGTTGCAATTATGAAAAAATATATACCGACATAAATAATATCAGCAATATTACAATTAGTAAGGACAGGTTTCCAACTGAGGCTTTATGAACCTCATGAAAGGTGCAACTGCTATGCTAATTCTAAAACTGTGCACGGCAAATTAAAGCAATACATAGCAAATCCCTTACCTTTCTTATTTTTGCCTGCTTCAGTGGTGACTATCATCAAGGCCACAAGAAGCACCAAGACTGTTGAGAACAAACCCCGCATACTGGAGAGAAAATTTCAAAAAGAGGGAAAAGAAAAAAAAACATTCCATTACAATTGTGGCACTAGAAATAATGTTACCATTCTGTAGGGGCATATTGTGTGTCATTTGAGGTGACATCTGCTGTTCCAAAGGTCAATCTGATGTTCCTCTGGTGTGTATCTATAATCGAGATGAGAGTTGAAAGATCACGATCAAGGTCAAATATTGATAATTGCCAGCTATATCAAACTAATTACATGTCCGTTCATGAGGAGTCTGCACATTACAACTCTACTTTAGAGGTAAAAGGTGAATAAGGAATTATGGTCAAAGAGCAAAACACATCATGTTGTACAAAACTCATTACATTAAACAGTTTTAAAGCTTTGACACTGAGCCTGTGAGAGTGAGAACTGGGAAAATATATGTGAGACGGCTGAAAGATTGTATAGATTTTTTCCTATGCTCTCATGACTCAATTTAGGGTCAATCAGACAAACTTTGAGGCACACACAACCAGCAATGCGGATCAATGGGTCTGCCAGCCACTCCACTCTTTCACTTCCCCCTTACACAAAACAACACATTTTCCAACATGAACACCAAACAAAATACAACATTTCATTTTGTGACATGCAGTGCCTGGAATATGTTTGAAAACATAAATCTATCCTCTTCATGTTGATGACACATTGAACACAACTCATGTCATCTTATTGTCACAATGGCGCTTCCCATCTTTATGTATAATGGTCATTGCATGGTGGGGTTCAGCAATGGCCCACTGTGCCACCATCAGGAAAAAATTGACACATAGCCCTAGGACAAGTTACTTCGGTACTGTTTACCATGATTGCCAAATATCAGAACTCAAAATGAAACGGATCATGCAATACAATATGCTTTTGATGTATTTTGGATAATTTTTACGTCTTCTACTCCAGAACCGCTGGACCGATCGGGACCAAATTTGTATATAGCATCTATGGATGCAAGACTAGCTGAAACAATATGGCCGCTATGAGCCAATGAGTTTGCATTAATGTTTGTTTCCTGTCCAATAGTGCCACAATGTGCCATACTTTACAGATTTGCTAGGCTGGTCATGTTGTTTGAGTGTAAGTTTCTGCTAAACCCCTAAAAACAAAGGCGCTGAAGCGAACAGTGGCACTGTTTCCCCCCTTTACAGATTTCAGCTTTAAGAGTCTAGTTCGAAAGAAGAGGGCAGTAACTCATAGATAAAGTAATAGACCTCTATTTCTGAAATGTCTGGTTGTCTATAGGCATATCTCAAGTTCTGAATTTCTATTTATTCTCTGACTTAATTGAGTTAATGTCTATTCTTTCCAACAGTCCCCAGTGCTAGCAGGGAATGGAAGGCAGCACCAGATCACCATGGTGAAGGCTAACCCACCTGCTGGGAGGTGATAGGGGCCGCCCTGACAGGGAGAGCGCGATGGAAGAGGCTTGGTTTGAAGCCATTCTTCTGGGGGACACAGAGGAACTGCATGCCTCTGTCTGGGTTAGAAGAGCTCCGAGATGTGCCGGACAGACAGGTCTTGTATTAGTTTGAAGAACACCCACAAAGAGTAACTCTTTTCATTCCAGGAATCTGACTTCAAAACAAGGTTGCCTATAATACCAAATCCTTGATTTTCTGGTGGGAATCTAAAAGTATTTAATGCTTTCCCTTCAAAAGATTAGCGGCCCTATTCAATCAATCTGCTTCCCGGGTAATAAAAACGCAAACATTGCTCTCGCTATGCAAAGAAGTGCTTGGAATATTATGACGTTTATTTCTGTGACATACAATCAACATTCAAGGCACAAGATGTGTTTTCTGTGCCATAGCCTGATTATTGGTTATGATTAATTAGGACCCCTCATTAACGACTGGCAAAATGCACAAATCCTACTAGTGTCCTAGTGGAACACAAACACTGAAGGCATCGAGAACAAAGAATTGAGATCACACAGCAGCAGGAAACTAAGATGTCACATTCTGGGCTGTTCACGATATGTCATGTGGACGTTACAATGAATCTTCCTACAACACAAACTAAGATGCCAACCCAGCAAACCAAAAATTGGTCCTGTGAAGTTCCCAGAACATTTGTTAGGTTGGCAAATGTTCTCATAATACAACATATGTCAAGTTGTGCTGAGTGATTATACAATGTTTGCATAAAACATTTGCTTGATGTTGCAAGAATGTTCCCCAGAACACATTTGTCTGTTCTTTAAAAGGTTCCCAGAATGTTTCATTAGATTGTGGGAACAGTCTGGTGGGAACATTGTGGGGACATGACAAAAGATCTGTTCCTAAAACACAAAAACTGTCCAGTTGTGCGGATGATTATGCAATGTTTATTTTAGAATGCAAAAAACCTTCACCTGATGTTACAAACGTTCCCAGAACACATTTTTTATGTTCTTTAAAAGTTCCTAACACATTTCTTTAGGCTGTGGTAACATTGTGGGGACATGGAATAAATATGTTCCCAAAACACAAAAACTGCCCAGTTGTGCTGATAATTACAATGTTTCTATTACGTTAAAAAAACATTCACCTGATGTTGCAGAACATTCCCAAAACACATTTTTATGTTCTTTAAAAGTTCCTAACACATGTATTTAGGTTATGGGAACATTGTGGGGATATGATAAGAGAGGTTACCAAAACACCAAATCTGTCCAGTTTTGATGACATTCTTACAATGTTTGTATCAGGGTGCACAAAACATTCCCTCAATGTCATCAAATTAAGTATTGAACAGTCGATAGAGGTTTCTTTCATGTGTTAGTGTTATTTGTACAACAATCCATGTAGAAACACATATGGCAATTATTTGGATTTGATTCTACCGTATTTGGTTGATAGTTGCAAGCAGGGATCAAACCTGGGCTTTGGAGTGTTATCCTTGGAATTAATCCACTGCGCCACTGGGATGTGACTAACACAAATATAAAGCTGTTTACACCTTTACTCTGACTTCCAGGTTGTGGTCTTTATCTTTGCAAAAGATAGGATAACAAAATCTAGAAAAATATGTATCCTCTATTATTTCTTTCTCTACCAATTATCTTTATATGCTTTATAGTTGGGACGTTTTTACTTTCATTTTCCCTACATTTTACATTTGAGTCATTTAGCAGACGCTCTTATCCAGAATGACTTACAGTTAGTGAGTGCATACATTTTCATACTGGCCCCCGTTGCTCTACCAACTGAGCTACAGGAGGGGCAAACTTGATTTCAGAATTCTTGTTAAATTATTTCCTGGCAGTATTGCGGAGCGGTGTACATAGATGTGCATATGTACTAAGACATATACTGTAGCCATAGTTTGGATCATAATTTAAGGATCCACTAGAAACATTAAGATCCTGGTGGTGCAGCAGACTAAGTAGCCTACAGGGCTTGAAGATGGCAGATCGCAGGTTCAAATCTACTTCATTACCATTCTTGAAAAAAGCTATAGCTTTGTTTGGACAATACCCTAAAAAAATATAATGATGTAAGAAGATAGGAATGCCATTTTTTTTAAGTTTGACAACTTCATACAGTATAATAATGTTACATTACACATCAATATTAGCAGAACATTGCAGCAATGTTTTCAGAACTAATTGCATTATTGTTGAAGTATGTTTTTTAGAACAATTCTGGATCATCATGTCATAACCTTACAGAATTGAGTCCCGCAGGAATGTTTATTGTTTGTTGTTATAGGTGTTAGTAGTAATATCTCCATCAACATTAGCTGAATATTCCAGGAATGTTTTTTAAGAACAACTTCTATTGCTCCAACATTTTATTGCTTAAGTATTTTCAGGGAACGTTATTAGAACCATCATTTCATAATGTCACACTACTTTTTGAGACAATTGTAGGAATATTCCCTGCTTGTTTTTATGGGTGTTTTGAATAACATATCCATCAACATTAGTAGAACGTTCCTATAATGTTCCTCAGAACCAGTTCTATTGTGCCCACATTTTTGTTGTGGCAGTATGTTCTAAGAACATGTGATGAGAATCTAATGGAACCTTGGGAATGTTCTGTGCTAGTTTTTATAGATGTTGTAAAGAAAATGTTTGTGAATGTTGGGAGAACATTCCAAAGACATAGCCACAGGAAGCAGGGATGCTGCAGCACCCCCTGATAAATGTAAATAAGAAAATATTAATATATATATATATATATATAAAAATATATATAAATAGATTTAACTACATTTGTGAACTAGGCCTTTATTACTCCTTTATGAACCTTTCCTCAGCACACACCAACCCCAGGAATCTTAGATAATGTTCTGTGAATGTTCCCGGTTTGCTGGGAAGTCTCTGATGAACAGCACCCTTGTGAAATGCCCGTCGCCCACACAAAACTCATCTAACAGCAACATTTGTTTTATTGGTTTGTGCCTGAGCCAATATGTCCAGAAGCTAAGCAGAGATGGCAGCCACATCCGCTCACATTGCCGTATGCTCACATTGAACTTTCCCTGCCTGCGGGCAGTCCTGAATAGAAAGGTCAGCCACAGCTGATGAATCAACAACTCACTGGAAAAGTCCAATCCATTTGAGGTTATCACCTCTCTGAACTATAGCCTCGTACTGTGTGAGGCAGAATGCCATAAGTGGCAGCCATCCACTCACTACTGAAGGGCAGTTGGTCTACCTGAGAATCGACCAAGGCACGATCATTTTATCAGGCAACTTTACAATTGGCTTCTGAAAGTGTTAGTTCTTTGTTTGACTGCTCATCAAAAGGACTGCGAATGAAAGTGATGGCTACACCAGGCCAGGCCGGCCGGGCCTCTGGCACATACGCCTTACTGCTCCTCTTCAAGCCAGTTGATAAAATATTCTGTTGACCCAGTAAATCTGTCTTCTGTCCTCAAAAAAAGTAATTAAGCGTCAGTGGCATAACTAAACACTCCAAGCAACCACAAATCTCTGGACACTCTCCATTTTCAACTACCACCACTCACTGAATCTCTATCTTTTTTGTATCACTGTTAAAAATGATAGAGTCCCATTTTCAAGAAAAAAGCTGGCTCTTTTTTTCCGCACCAGCAAGCAGTTCCAATGACATTCTTCCCCATGTCATAAATGTCGAGGGCTACTCCAGGCAACACTTTTGTCTTTGATGAAACAACACCCAGCAGGCCTCGTCTAACCCACTGAGCCTTGCCAAGGGTGAGGCCCAAAACACCCTCAAAATCTTTTATTGTTCTTTGCTAATGCAGACTCCCTGTATCAAAACAGAGCCTTTTTCCTGGTCTCTTTTCACTCCATTCTAAAGGGCCACTAGACAGATATCCCATGCAGAGTCTTTGTTCAATTAAAAAAAAAACATTTTAGTCATTTGAAGACGCTCTTATCCAGAAGCGACTTACAGTTAGTGAGTGCATACATTTCCACACATCTGAATGTGAACTTAGCATATTGGGAGAAAGGTCATCTTAAAATACCACAGCTTACTAGAGCTAGAGCATGCCCAATAATTAGCTTAATATGCCTACAAACATTGCTATTTTTATCCGTGCCAGTAATCTTTATCCATCAGTAATGCAGCTGTAACGAGAATGTTAGAATAGTTAGCTATGGGTGTATAAGAGATCATCCTTTCCCAACCATAAACATGTCATTATGAAACATCACCCAATATTCAAACCCCCCCACCACACCCAACTACCACCATCTACCCATCACACAATGGGATAAACATCATATTTATTGCATAGCAGAAAGCAAACCAAATAGTCAAATTGGATCAGATACCGTAACCATCATAATTGATTGACTCAAATGGTGCTTCCTCTTGCTAACAATCTAATGGTCCTAGACCACTGTGATCAAATAGATAACATTAGAGTTACTGTCAAACACACATCTAGATCAGTTCTACAACAAAACAACAACAACAACACACGGAAAGCAGGACTACACTGAACCTGAAAAGCATGAAGCGTAAAGTCACTCTTGTTTTCACTGCAAAGCAGCATTCTCGTCTTCTCAGAAAAGCCACTGACCGCAAAAAAAGGATGGAATGCCTACTAAGGCCAATCAGAGAGACACTGCAGGGTAGAGGGTCACTCTAAAGAAAGACAGTTAACAAAGACACAGAATGTCCTGGCCTACTTCAGGAAGTAACACTTAGTGGCCAACAAATGGCTGAATCGATGCTTTATTTGATCAAATATAAAAATATAGGTGGATTCTGGCCGTCAGAGACCAACTGTGCAAGTGCACTTGATCTATTATAACTTCATTGTCAACAGCTAAACATCCTCCCTGCCGTCAAAGATGTGAAAAATAATATCCCTTCTAGTTGAGGCATGGCAGTCATGACAGAATGGTTTATTCTCTAAAAGAGACAGTGGCCCTTGCCTACTTACTTCTCATTCCTTCCTATTTCACGACACGTTAACATATCCAATGAACATACTCCATCATACCCATGAGCAGTGAGAGAATAGTAGAGGGGCCCTGCACCCATACATCTCTGCTGAAATCAGGCTGAATGGTGCATTTGAATAGCCGGGAGAGTTCTCTCTGTCTTTTCAAAGCTGTTTCTCTCCACTGATTATCTGTGCCCATTGCCTCAAGGTCCATCTGCCAAGCTCTGAAGCCCCCATGCTACCCCCTCCTCCCTTTCTAAAACTAACCCTGAGGCACTAGCTGTATCCAGCGTGCCCAATAACTTTCTAAAAGAGACAAAAATACAACTGGAAAAACAATGATAACAACAGACTGAGGACTATCTTCTCCCATTTCATCTCTCTAAGGTTATGTTGCTTTGATCGTTATATCTGACTGCAAATAATATTTTACAGCCTCTTACACAGCACCTACTTTGGATATGGGGGGAGAAAGCAAATGACAGGCGGGGCAGCCATAAATTGTGGTCAGGTGAAAAGGAGAACAACTCTTGAGTGGAGTGGATAGCATTGAATACATGTACTTGAGGTTAGAGTCGATTTCAGTGGTCATATTATTGAGGTGGGATGTATATTAATTTTAGTCATTTAGCAGAAGCTCTTATCCAGAGCCACTTAGAGTTATTGTTCAAGTGAAGTTTTCTGGTCATAGAAACCATTCAATGGCCCAAACAGAAAGCAAAAGACTTCTGGACATGAACACAATTAAGATTGTGGAATAAATGGTTATGCTTTACTTTAAGGTGAACAAAGACATGTAAAAGTACACTTTCAAACTATGTATCTTCACTATATTCAACACTAGAATGTGTCACCCCTGAGGACGTTGTCACACAGTGCAAAAAATAGCTAACATAATTACAAAGTTATTAAACTCAAAGTCAATCAGTTATTAAAACAAAACGTAATTTGTCCACAAATTCTTCAGAACCCTAAGCAGAACCGCTTGCAAAGTTGTAGAACTAAACAAGTTCGTTCTGTTCCAGTATTTGTACTGCAATCCTTGACTTCATATTTAAGATTAAACGAAAAGTTTTTGATTCAACGAAAGTTTATTCCAATATGCAGTGCCACTTGCTTTTTGCGCAAATCGCGTGTATGGGACAAAAGTTGTGTGTTCATTACTGGCAAAAGTTATGAATCTATGCGGTAAAGCCAAAACATGGTGCATAAATTATTTAAAAAAACCACAACTAAAAAGGAAAACTCGAATAATGAAACCTACACACAAATTAAACCTCCCAAGAAGAAATTACACACGACACGTCAGTTATTCTTCAGAGGATTCCGATGTTGGAGACTATATATTTGAACTATTAAAAGTGAGTAATGACAATGTTGTATTGAGTGACACAAAGTAACATCATCACCATACATTTGGACAAATACACATATAACTTACTTGTTTTCTTTGATCGTACTTCTTGGCGAGAGTTAAAGGTCTTACTCTGAGCCACAAGAGATTTTTTACAGTCCTCCAATACCTCTAGCCCGGCCCGCTTGCTCTTATTTGTCACCCTCCCCTTTGTTTCTCCAAAACTAGTTTGAACTGGTAACATTACAGCCACATTAAATTAACCACCTCGTGACATCACTAACCCACGGATGATTACGGGTCAAAGACGCCTAACCCCAACCCCTGTGCACTACTACTCTAGGATATTAACTTTTTGATGTTTTATTTTTGTGAATCCCTAGATGTATTCTGTCTTTGTAGCTACATGTCTTTTTTTTATGCTTGCATATTAAAGAAACATTGATTACTATATATACCCATACCAATTTCACCACCAGACATTACCACAGAGAAAGGAAAGCGAATGACATGCTCAGACTTCCTACTGTAGACAGATCATATTATTCTATGGTGCCTACAGAATGCCTAGGGATGTATGCATCATAGATGTATTAACAACAACAACACAGTAAATGGTTTACAGGAGGACAGGAGGATTGACAAGTCATTAGCCCTATAATTCCTGGCCATTCCTGTCCACCTCTGATTATGTACCCAGAGAGCTTGTTGTCACACAACAGCTTCCATTAGACAGGGACCCTGGATAAGAGCCATTTATAAACACCGTTCTGTAAGCAGGGGAGGGCTGTTGGGAGGGAGCTATAGGAGGGACGGCTCATTGTAAAGACTGTAATGGAATTAATGGAATGGTGTCAAACACATCAAACATATGGAAACCACATTTTGACCATTTATTCAATTTCAGCCATATCAATGAGTCCGTCCTCCTATAGCTCCTCCCACCAGTCTCCTCTGGTGTAAACATATGCTCGACCACAGGGCAGAGTAACAGTGTGGTGCCTAGATAGGCTGACAGAGTTTTTACAGTAAATCACCACATTTTCAAGAACTAGATGACTGTACTGATAAAATACAACTTATACAGTATGTGTCTACATGTTATCTAGTATCAATGTACAGTATATCCAAGATTACTTTGTGACCTCGGCCATGTGATTGGGTAATCCCAGGAGGGCAGGGGAGGGTGAGTCAAGGCCACAATAGCGATCAGACCAGAATCTGAACCATAGACAGGGACATTTCCAATTGCCAGTTGGATAGCATGCCAACAATGAGTCAGAGCTAGGAGAAGAAAACAGCTGTTCAGTTTCACAAATGGACCAGACTGATAAACACACATCAATACAACATCCAGCAATAACAGACAGTATCCAATTACAGTATTTAATCATTCCAGATGATGCACTTGAATCCGCTCTGACTAACATGACTCATCTTTTTCAAACACATTGCATGTTGCAACACAGAGGCATTAACTATCATTATTACTTTCCTTCAGACATTCGACATACACAAAATTACAGTTTGTCTTACTGGGTTGGACCATCAAAGCTTTCTTTTTGTACCACTCTGTATATGCTGCTCTATGCTCTGTCTGAGCACTAGGTTTAGGCCTCAGGGGATCTTTTAGGTCTTTATCTCAGTTGTTTATATCTGTTGAGCTGGTCTTGCAGCCAGGGATTAGGGAGCCGCAAATGGCCTATGAGGATGGCTTGTTTTTACCAGATCCTTGTAAATTCAACATGTTTTTTTAATTTATTTTTTACAGGAGTGGGTATCTTTATGGTTTGCAACAAACGAGGGAAAATGTGTAGTCACAAAAGGCTTTCAATACTTCCACTGCATTGGCTTTATGTGGTTGGGCATTCAGGATTGGTCGAGCTTGTAAACAGTGTCTCATATGAGCCAATGCTGTCATCCGACAAAGTATGTAACTGCAAGGCCAAATAAAGGCTCAAGAATAAAATGAAGATGCAACATAGCCTATTTGATTCCTGTTATGAGGAATAAACAATTGTATTACTTCACAAGTCCTTGGATTTCATCGGCACAGTAATTATTGAGGCTGTCTTCCTCAAATACAAGAGGGTACAGTCCCATCCTCCCATGCACGTTTTGTACTTCTAACCACTTTTAACCATTGTGTGTTTCAGTTACAGACTACTAACTAACCCTTATGTCAACCCTTACACCACCTCCAAAATCCCAGCTTAACCCCTCATTGTGTACAAAGAAACTTTGAAAGAACCAGGCTAACAGGCTGTTGAGGTGGACTCCATTCTTTTCTGGTTGGTGCAGGACAAGACATTACAACCAGCAGAACACCTCTTATCAGTAACAATCATCACCTGCATTCACCCGAGGTATATTCATATTAATATGACCTTATATAAATGCAGGGTTATTAAGGAGTGCACTTTAATGAAATAATTAATAAAATCAACACTCACAAGAAAGTCATTACAATAAATACAGTCGTTTAAGTACTATCCTTTATTGTTATTTTTCCCAAGCAGACAATAACAAAAAATCAGCCAATAGAAAGAAATATACAGATTTATATCGTCAACATTGCACACCAGTCTGTCCATCACGTTTTTGGTCACTATTTATATAAAGTAAAAAAAAATAGTCGATTTTTGAATAAAGAAAAATGCATATTGCACAGTAATTTCAATGTTCTATTTCTTTTAATTTTTTTGAATTGTGATAGATACTCTTGCCCTGAATTGCACAGCAACTCAAAAATAAAGCACAGATAATATACATAAACTACCATTCCTTGTTATATTGTGCTCCTTTAAAAATGTCATAAAAGAGGCAGTTCAGTTGTCTGACCCCATTCAGTCACTGTAAGCCCCATGCCTGCCTGCATTGCACTCATGCAACTGAACACTGTAGTAAAGTTTTGATTAATGCAGTTATAGCATTGGTAGTTCCACGCTCCTGCCATTCCAAAGAGCACTTTCCACTTGTATGTAATTGAAAGACTGTGGATTTCTACTGAAACTTTAAGAATATCGTACTTTTAAAATCAGTGGACATACGAAATGATGATGGGAGAGGGTGCTCTTTGCAGTAATCGACAACATGGAAAGTGGGGCCATACCGCATCTTAAGATTAGCATTTGAAATATCATGTTGGGGAATTTGTGTCTTCAAACAGAAAATCAATTTCTGTTGAAGGCTAAGTTATTTGGCAATAACTTACCTATAGAAGTGTTTTCTGCACACACCATAACAGGACAGTGCTTGTGGCACATGAAATAGTGTCTGATAATAATAGCTTGTATTTTCTGTTCAACGTGAGCTATGGGTAAAGGCACTACACAAAGCTAAGGTGACAATGTGAGATGTTGATATGGTTGCGTTAATGTACAGAAAACTACATGACAACAGCAAAACTCATTATGGAGTGAAGGATGTACCAAAAAAATAGCTTTGCAAGTGCCAGCAAGTCTCTGGGCCAGATTCAAATATGTACACTGCACAAGCGCTCAAAACGTACTACTGTAAGGCTGAGGCCATTCAACTAAATTTCAAGAGGTCACTTTGTGCTACATTCTCCGTTTTGCCTTTCCTCTGCTGTTGTTAAAATATTTTCTGATGAAACTTGGACAACACCAATAAATACTGGTACAAGATGGTAAGATGGTAAATCATAGACGATAGATAAGATGCTGTGGAGAGATGCGGTCTTTAGTTTCCAAGGCAATTTTCACCCAGGATATCAAATGAGGCATGATTATTAATAAATGAGTCACCCCTTAGCAATGTCAAGATTAATCATGAGCAATCTTACTTATTCAACAAGTGTTTCTGACTGTTAGACTATAAAATGTTTGAGCAATGTTTTCCTCAGTACATTTTGGCATGTTTAATTCCAGTGGTAGGTTTGGACATACACAGTTGAAGTCGGAAGTTTACATACACTTCGGTTGGAGTCATTAAATCTTGTTTTTCAACCACTGAACAAATGTCTTGTTAACAAACTATAGTTTTGGCAAGTCGATTAGGACATCTACTTTGTGCATGACACAAGTAATTTTTCCAACAATTGTTTACAGACAGATTATTTCACTTATAATTCACTGTATCACAATTCCAGTGGGTCAGAAGTTTACATACACTAAGTTGACTGTGCCTTTAAACAGCTTGGAAAATTCCAGAAAATGATGTCATGGCTTTGAAGCTTCTGATAGGCTAATTGACATCATTTGAGTCAATTGGAGGTGTACCTGTGGATGTATTTCAAGGCCTACCTTCAAACTCAGTGCCTCTTTGCTTGACATCATGGGAAAATCAAAGAAATCAGCAAAGGCCTCAGAAAAAAAATTGTAGACCTCCACAAGTCTGGTTAATCCTTGGGAGCAAAATCCAAACGCCTGAAGGTACCATGTTCATCTGTACAAACAATATTACGCAAGTATAAACACCATGGGACCACGCAGCCATCATACCGCTCAGGAAGGAGAGCGGCGTTCTGTTTCCTAGAGATGAACGTGCTTTGGTGTGAAAAGTGCAAATCAATCCCAGAACAACAGCAAAGGACCTTGTGAAGATGCTGGAGGAAACAGGTACAAAAGTATCTATATCCACAGTAAAACAAGTTCTATATCAACATAATCTGAAAGGCCGCTCAGCAAGGAAGAAGCCACTGCTCCAAAACCGCCATAAAAAAAGACAGACTATGTTTTGCAACTATGGGGACAAAGATCTTACTTTTTGGAGAAATGTCCTCTGGTTTGATGGAACAAAAATAGAAATGTTTTTGCCATAATGACCATCGTTATGTTTGGAGGAAAAAAGGGGGCAGCTTGCAAGCCGAAGAACACCATCCCAACCGTGATGCACGGGGGTGGCAGCATCATGCTGTGGGGTGCTTTGCTGCAGGAGGGACTGGTGCACTTCACAAAATAGATGTGGATATATTGAAGCAACATAATATATAATAATAATAATATGCCATTTAGCAGACGCTTTATCCAAAGCGACTTACAGTCATGCATACATTTTTGTGTATGGGTGGTCCCGGGATGAACCCACTACTTGGTTCAAGCGCCGTGCTTACCAGCTGAGCTACAGAGACCATCCAGTGGATGTCTCAAGACATCAGTCAGGAAGTTAAAGCTTGGTCGCAAATAGGTCTTCCAAATTGACATTGACCCCAAGCATACTTCCAAAGTTGTGGCAAAATGGCTTAAGGACAACAAAGTCAAGGTACTGGAGTGGCTTTCACATAAGCCCTGACCTCAATCCTATAGAAAATGTGTGGGCAGAACTGAAAAGCGTGTGCGAGCAAGGAGGCCTACAAACCTGACTCAGTTACACCAGCTCTGTCAGGAGGAATGGGCCAAAATTCACCCAACTTATTGTGGGAAGCTTGTGAAGGCTACGGAAACGTTTGACCCAAGTTAAACAATTTAAAGGCAATGCTACCAAATACTAATTGAGTGTAGTAAACGTCTGACCAACTAGGAATGTGATGAAAGAAATAAAATCGAAATAAATCATTCTCTCTACTATTATTCTGACATTTCACATTCTTAAAATAAAGTGGTGATCCTTACTGACCTTAGACAGGAATTTTTACTAGGATTAAATGTCAGGGAATTGTGAAAAACTGAGTTTAAATTTATTTGGCTTAGGTGTATGTACATTTCCGACTTCAACTGTATGTTCATTATAAATCTGACGTGACCATTTCATAATTGATTCAATAGTGTTGACAAGTCGTCATTGTAAATACGATTTTTTCTTAATTGACTTACCTGTATAAGTAAAAAAAAAGAATAGACAAATAAAATAAAAAGACGACAATTACAATGTGTTTTTTTTAGTGTTTTGTGGTACAATTCATTTCTTCGAGGAAAGATCTTGCAAGGCCTCCATAAATGTCCCTCAATCAACAATAACATGCAAAAGGGTTTGACTGTGCATACTACATAATCAGGTTCCCCAATGGTATGAAAAAAACGGATTTAGAAAACCTCTGAAAATTGGGTTTTCATCTACATTTCGATTGGAAATGGACGACGATATACTGTAAGTTGGAAAAACACTGTTGTAATGATTCCACAGTGCACTTTCCAAGATCACAGTGAACTACAGTAGTTATACTTGGACCAGATCCTCAAATACATAAAACATACAAAATAGAGCAGGTAGACAGGCTTCAATAAAATCCTGATGTTAATATACAGTACCAGTCAAAAGTTTGGACACACCTACTCATTCATGGGTTTTTCTTTATTTGTACTATTTTCTACATTGTAGAATAATAGTGAAGACATCACAACTATGAAATAACACATATGGAATCATGTAGTAACCAAAAAAGTGTTAAACAAATCAAAATATATTTTACATTTGAGATTCTTCAAAGTAGCCACCCTTTGCCTTGATGACAGCTTTACACTCTTGGAATTCTCTCAACCAGCTTCACCTGGAATGCTTTTCCAACAGTCTCGAAGGAGTTCCCACATATGCTGAGCACTTGTTGGCTGCTTTTCCTTCACTCTGAGGTCCAACTCATCCTAAACCATCTCAATTGGTTAGAGGTTGGGTGATTGTGGAGGCCAGATCATCTGATGCAGCACTCCATCACTCTCCTTCTTGGTAAAATAGCCCGTACACAGCCTGGAGGTGTGTTGGGTCATTGTCCTGTTGAAAAACAAATGATAGTCCCACTAAGCCCAAACCAGATGGGATGGTGTATTGCTGCAGAATGGTTGGAACCAAAAATACCCAATTAGGACTCCAGACCAAAGGACAGATTTCCACCGGTCTAATGTCCATTGTTCGTGTTTCTTGGCCCAAGCAAGTCTCTTCTTATTATTGGTATCCTTTAGTAGTGGTTTCTTTGCAGCAATTTGACCATGAAGGCCTGATTCAGCCAGTCTCCTTTGAACAGTTGATGTTGAGATGTGTCTGTTACTTGAACTCTGTGAAGCATTTATTTGGGCTGCAATTTTCTGAGGATGGTAACTCTAATGAACTTATCCTCTGCAGCAGAGATAACTCTGGGTCTTCCTTTCCTGTGCCGGTCCTCATGGAAGCCAGTTTCATCATTGCACTTGATGGTTTTTGCGATTGCACTTGAAGAAACTTTCAAAGTTCTTGAAATTGTCCGGATTGACTGACCTTCATGTCTTAAAGTAATGATGGACTGTCGTTTCTCTTTGCTTATTTGAGCTGTTCTTGCCATAATATGGACTTGGTCTTTTACCAAATAGGGCTATCTTCTGTATACCACCACTACCTTGTCACAACTACAACTGATTGGCTCAAACGCATTAAGAAGGAAAGAAATTCTACAAATGAACTTTTAACAAGGCACAACTGTTAATTGAAATGCATTCCATGTGACTACCTCATGAAGCTGGTTGAGAGAATGCCAAGAGTGTGCAAAGCTGTCATCAAGGCAAAGGGTGGCTACTTTGAAGAAACTCAAATATAAAATATATTTTGATTTGTTTTTTGAACACTTTTTTGGTTACTACATGATTCCATGTGTGTTATTTCATAGTGTTGATGTCTTTACTACTATTCTACAATGTAGAAAATAGTAAAAATAAAGAAAAACTCTTGAATGAGTAGGTGTGTCCAAACCTTTGACTGGTACTGTACATCCAAATTATATAAATGCAAAGGCATTTCCTACATCTCCATGTCAGTCTCTGAACAGCAGGATATATGTTACATAATCTGATCAAATATGCACCTCTTTCAGTATGCAGTATAATCATGAATGCCTCAAATGATGATATCCAATCTTCTCAGCCACAAGGCTAACATATTTCAATTATAGTGAAGTCAACTAAAAGGGGGCCTACTGTCTTCATTATTGAAGAAGAGTCAAATGAAAATGCTGACAATCAGTGTGACAATGAAACAAAATGGTGCAGTTTGAGGCTGTGGCGGAGAGTGATGTGGGCGCTGGAGATGGGGGTGTGAGCAGGGGGGATGTTGTGGATGTTTGTGTGTGCCTGTACGTTGTCGTTTGTATGTGGATGTTTTCTATTGTTAAAAATTAAATTCAAAAAATGAATACCTCCAAAAAATTGTGAGAACATATGATTATGTATGAAGCATAATAACTGATGTAGAACTACACAATTAATTTACTTTTCATAATCAAATAAAACATATATGAACATTTAAGAGAAATGTTGTTATTTTCAGTCTAGAATTAGAAACACTAGAGGCCTTTCATTGACAACATATTTCCTATCACAGAAACTGATTCAGTGCTACATTTCTTCATATATCTGGCCATAATAGAGAGCAGCAATGATTTACAATGAAATGCATCTTAGTTGGCATTATGGGTTGTTTAACGGTAAAAACTATAAACTTTTGACAACAAACAGAATCCAGCAACAATGTGTATATGAAATAGTGTACCTTGTTAATGTGTTTACAAGTACGTTTTACAAGTATGTTTAGCGATTAAATAATTATAAGAAATCCAGAGCAACAACTAATTTCAGTCTAACAAAATACAGTAGATCCACAGTTACTGTGGTGCTAAATTAAACTAGTTACCTAGTTATACTGTAGGATAGCTTTTGGAATGAGACCAATTCCTTCCCCTCACTCTCAACACAATATAACATGAACACCGTTTAAATGAATCACATGTCTTTTTAACTTAAGTTTAATTATATTTCTGGTTTAAATGGCCAGTCATATTTTAACAGAGATTATAACTATGGAAAATAAATAGCAACCACAAATTGTTCGTTTGTATGAAGACAAATTATTATTATTTTTACGTAAAAAACAACAACTCTGTAAATTTACAACCCAAACCGTCACAACATTTTTGAGTTTTCTGAACATAATTTAACCACTTTATGTGCATGTTAAGGATCGGTAAAAAATGTTGATGTGAATAAATACGCCTTTGACTTCTGTAACAATATGAGAGAAGAAACGCTCTGTAGTTCTGAAACAAATACATATCAAATGCACATTTTTATAGTAAATAATGACCAAACACAAAAATGTAAATTTATAGTATGTACAAATTATATAAACATCAAATCTGCTTAAAAATGCTATAAAAAATATGCCATGACTTAAGTACATTAAGTACAAACTAATCAGCCAACAAAATAAGAAAATCAAGGCAATTGGAGCTGCAGTGCATAAACTGCTTTAACACAGAGCTACTACGATAAGTGTACAGTACCAAATATCCTTATTAACACTAAGAAATAAAAGAAAAAATTAGCCAAGTGGTCATAAGAGTAGAACAATATTGATTTACTCAATTCAAATTGTTTGGTGATGAGAAAAGTGTCAAAATTCCCCACTTTCGTGGATAGTTTGATCCCATCACACTGCATTACGGGTAACCAAATCAGTCAACAACAAAAAAAACAAAAAAAATTAACAGTGCTATAAACAAATAAAACCGTCATCAGAATAATGTCATTTTTGGTGGCCTTAAAGACAGCTGGCCTACATATCAGAGTGTTAATACCCTTTTGAAATCCACTGAGTCATTGTGATCCATACACTTGAAACTCTCATGCTGCTTTTATTGACAGAGCGATACAGCTCCATCGGAGCGCATAATAATACAATTACCTTGACATTCAATTACCCAAGTTCCTGTCCTAAAACCTTGTAGCAAAATTCTCTATGTAATCATTCAACATTCAGTCTAGGTGGATTGCAAGCGCAACACAACCTGGGGAAAAAAATGAAACAGAAGAGCCATCTCTTCCAAGCGTTCCGACACAAAACATAGCTTTTTTTTTTGGCAGTGCAATAATCAAGTCCACTGGTCACAAGCATCTCACATGGTGGACCTTAAGAGTCTCTCAACTGGTAGCACTCCAACCAACTCCCTAGCAGGAGGATACAACACCGGCTACCTTTTAACCATCTTCTCTGGTGAGTTTCCTCTTTTAGCTAAAGTAGGTTTGGCACGGGGTTAGGTGACAGGGAAGTGGCGCTGGAGGTCAGGGAGCAGAGGGCAGTCAACGGCTGTCTCTGGTCCTCTCTCTGGATCATCTGGTAGTGCTGACGGTTCTCCAAGTAGGCTGCCAGCTCTGCATCCTTGGCCTTCTCTGCACGATGCTTTGGTGTGTCACCCTGCAGCACAAGAGAGGCAACTTGCTCAACATAAAAGACCGCAATGAAGAACCTAACTTTAATTAAGGCAGCATCTATTTCTCCTGATGTCTAAACATTAAGCCGCAGAGTCAAAGATCAGTCTGCAAAGAACAGTCTGCAAGTATTTTTGAGATGTAGGAATCATTTGCATTCAGATTTCATCATGGTTTAGTTTTAATATTTCCAGTTATCAACAGTGAATAGGCACCAAATATTTGTTTGTCTGTGTGCAAAAGCAAATCTAGAATGTTTTTAGACTCATCCAAGAGCTACTGTCTCATTTAAGAAATAGCTTCACAAAAACCCAATTATTTCTAATTGTTTGTTTTTTAAAATCGCAGAGACCAAAAAAACTCAAGAGATAAAGAAGAGAAGAGAACATGCGAGAGGGTGAGACAAAAAGACAGGAAAAGTAATTGCTAAGATATGCTGATGTCTCAAGGCCAAGAGTGAATGTATTGTGAGTGAGAAAGACAGACAGGCAGAAAGGCTGGGAGGATGAAGAGATGGAGGAGAGGAAAGAAAGCCAGGCTGAACTGCATCCCAAGGCCACAGGGTATGAATCAGACTCACTGCTAGCTCACTGAGAAAGAGAGGGGGGGGTAGAGGGGAGGTTGCTGAGTGTCATGGAATGTTTCATTTAGAGTAAAGGAGAGCTGACAGTAGCAGAGTACTTTCAAAGCATGATAGAACAACTGACTGGCGAGGACTACACTCCTCCCTAGTGACACCTCAAGCATTATGTCAGTTGCTTATGAGAGAGACTACATTGCAGACACACACGATGTGGCAGTGAGATTTTGTATTGGAAAATTCTTCAAGCCTTGACATGAAAATCAAGACATCTTAAATGTGGTAAAGTCTGAGCTTTCCAGGACAGAAAGCTAAGATAAAAACCAGCTGTGGGGTCTTCAGAAGGAGGATCTTGTGAAGTACTGTAGTAAAAATTTTTAACCTTATGTTCCAACTGCCTTCTACCCACTGTGTCAGTGGAAGCTTAAACAAATGAATCCAATTGGCTATCTCTGCAGGGAGGGTAAGCACATAAGACATTTTATGGTGGAGCCACTTGGAGGTAAGTACTTTAATTGACTCTGCAGGCATCTGGCTAGTTTGGTTCAGAGGGGACGTGTAGGGCACCGCTGTAGTGCTCCCCCACCCGATGTATAATTAGCTTGTCATAAGAAAGACAAGCTAATTTTCCTTCTGGATGATGATTAGGCCATTCTATACCCACCACTTATCCATTTGACATTTTAGTCATTTAGCAGACGCTCTTATCCAGAGCGACTTACAATAGCAATTAGGGTTAAGTGCCTTGTTCAAGCACAACGGCAGATTTTTCACCTGATTGGGTTGGGGATTCGAACCAGCAACCTTTTGGACTCAACGCTCTTAACCGCTAGGCTACCTGCCGCCCTATCCACTGTATAAAACACTTCTCAGGGGTAGCCTACGCATCAACTTGGTTTCTTTTGGCCAAATAAAGAGTAAAGCGATGAGTGAAGAGGGAGCGTTGCTCTCACCTGTAAGTCTGTCTTCATGAGGGATGCCCCTGCCTCTACCAGGTAGTGACAGATAGTCCTCTGACACAGTGACGCTGCTTTGTGCAACACTGTCTCCCCACTGAGACAGAGAAAGACAGAGAGAGAGAGAGAGAGTAGCTCCAATGAGTAACTTTCTATTTAAAACTTGAACTAGATACATCACACCGAATATGTGTAACATGAGCATTTCAAAATCCATGTCTTGAACTTACTTTTCTTTTTCGGTTACATCCAGGATGTCTGTGGGTGCTGTTTTTGGGGAGGGGGCAGGGGAAAAATAGAAATTTCAAAGCATGTCCCTAAACCAATTCAATGCTCCAAGGTACTACTTTTATAAAGCTGGTGTAGGAGGACTTTCTGACAGAAAACATATCCCTTTCAAATATTGGAATGTATCGTTCGTTGTTGAGCAAGAAAGACTCCATAAACGACAACAAGCGTACACAGAGTGAGATGTACCTGCGTTGTGGCTTGTCTTAAACAATGTACATGACCCTCAAATATATGGCGCTCCACACCTGGGACATAATTCTACTATTATAAAACATAGAGCCTATTGTGCTGGGTTAACTTCTGATAGATAGTTGATATTTGAGAGTGACTACTTGGGAAATCCCACAGGATGGTTCAGTATTGTGAGGGGGGATGTACCTACAGACTTATATGGAACACATAAATATGTATCGCCTTGTCACTACCATTGTCCAGGATGTATTTGACAGTCTCCTTGCTACCAGTGTCCACAGCATAGTGGAGCAGGGTGCATCCTGAGTGGTCCTGCACTGACAGGTCAGCTCCCAGTTTGTGCAGCTCCTTCAGCTGGGAGAAGAGGGCACATGGTTATGACTGGAGGCGTGGAAAGTGAGGGGAATAGACTGCATTTTTATAAAATTGCCGACCTGAGAAATGCTTACCCTGAGGTAAAGATCATCATTCCCTTGTTGAATGTATCAATTAGTGAGCCTACATTCACTCTACAGTATGTAGACCTATATGCAGTGTGCATATCCATTGGCCACTGTGGCTCCCACTCACCTTCAGATGGTCCTTGCTCTTCACACATTCAATCAACACTTCTGGTGATACTGTAAGTAATGAGAAATATGTGTAAGTAGAGTAAGAAGGCAGAAATATGAGAGGAGGCTGTAGATTCAGTAGTCATAACAATAGCAGACCATAATAAATGTATGACATGACAGTGTCCTTTGGGGAAAGATCTGAGTAGAGTGCCAGTGTTCATTAATAGCTCTTTATGGGGCACTTGTTTGTTTGGTTTTAGTGTTTGAATGTACTATATATCTTATGTAAGAGTCTTGGGAAAGGAACCTCAAACTGAATTGATGAGCAAAAACAATCTATTTACTCAGCTAACATGGACAGTAACGAGAGCAAGATGCAGGTTGCTGCCTTCAGTAGAAACCAAGTGTTTAAACACTGGATCATGAAACGTTTTAAATTAACACAGATAATCACATTAACGCCTGTTGAGTTCTTGGGTTCAGTCTCAATATGGCAAATCCTTGTTCAAAGCACCAAAATACCCTTTGTAGATTATTTACCCTAATCCACCCATCTGCATGTTTTCCATCGAGGAAGGAAAACAGTCAACTCGAAATTCCCCACAGCATTCTCACAAATCTCAGTTAGCCAGCACTGCAAGTCAAACAGTTGCTACCACAACGTCTGAGTCTGAAGATATGCTCTAGAATCCTGCTGTCAGAGCGGAACAACCAGAATTAGAAAGGGGCTGCTACTGGAAATATATAGTTTTTTTCTTTAGAAAACAACTCGAGAGATGCCAAGTCAGCTCTTGAGAATATATTCGACTGGGCTCATGCCAGAATCTTTGTGAGGGATGGACTTGAATGCTAATGTTTTTCGTGTGAATTTTTAATAACCTTTCCCGCAGCACAGTAGTTCAACCTGAAATGCATACCTTAAGTGCCAATATATTTTTTCGGGTAAAACCCTTTGCATGATGTCAGGTGAACTTGCGGGGCTTGTTTAAGCAGGGCCACAAAGGCTAAGACGTTTTTTAGAGAAGTGTCTTATCGTAATTGACATTATTCATAGTGAAACTTCATTCTGACAGGAATTAGCTGATTGATGATTTTTCAAAACATCAAGCACTAGAGCAAAACAGTTGTGGGCACCGATTTACCCCCATCCACTTGCTGCCAAGTGAACTGCGTCAATTTATAATCACCTAGTGTAACAATTCAAAGTGCGTTTGTTTTACCTTTGTCTGTATTGCACAGTGTATTCTTCTCCACCCTGGGGGAGATAGAGAACAGGACATGATTAAAGGATCATAAAACAAACAGTTAACATCTGTGTCTACAAAACAAATGCCCCTAAAGCCCACCTCTCTGCACCCCTTGGGTTTTCAGAGCAAACATCCATGATAGGAAAAAACAAAAACAAACCAAATCCCAAAAACAAAATTAAATGTCCCAAAAAAAGACTTGCTTCGGTTGCATGGATTTGGTGTTGGTTCAGAGGAGAGGTGGTGTGGTTAATTAGACAGCCCCTTGATGTGCTCTGTTTTTCCAGGCGTCCCTTGCCTGCCAACTAGCCCAAGGTAAAAGATTCTAATTCGTGTGTTTGCAGCCAAAAGAACTCCCCCTCCCTCCCTCTCTTCCATTCTGTTTCAGCCAAACAGTGAGTGGACAGAGGGGCAGCTCTTGGGCCTCCCTGCTGTCACTCCAGGTTATGTTACTGTCTGAGCCTGGCTGGGCTGTCTGTTTGCCGGAAGCCAAATCCACCACACACTAATCCACTGAGAACTGACACAAGACTGTAACATCAAACGCACACAGGCAGGAACAGTGAAGCTGAGACTGACTGTCTGAGGAGCAGACCTTGTACTGACCAGACAGATTATCCTACTTACTTCCTGGTCAATCCCACCTCTCTCAGGCTGGGCTAAAGACTGGTTCTTCATCTTTGTTATTAGCACAGAGCAGAAGGGGTAAACAATCATGGGTATGAAAGGTGTGAATATATAAAGAACATTAGCGGGTCAGAGACCATTGTATTCATGTAGAATAAAAAACCCTGCCTGAATAGATACTATAATGGTCATGAAGATGTTGTACCACTTGCTCTGAGTGGTCATCTACCAGGATGGCTAAGCAAGCATTTAATAAAGCCATATTAAAAGATTACGAGATTTGGGTGAATAAATAAAGCATTATTACAATGTTACTAGAATCTTACAAAACAAGTGGAATACTGCTGTAATTGAACAAGTTTGGTTTGGGAAAATGGTAGTGAATTAGAAAGAAAATCTTCATCAGACAGAGTATACTCTTTTAGAAACTGTCTGAAAACTTGAGAAGGGTCTAATCCAGGGCTCTCTAATCCTGTTCCTGGAGAGCTACCCTCGTGTAGGTTTTCGCCCCAACCCCAGTTGTAACTAACCTGATTCAGCTGATCAACCAGCTAATTATTAGAATAAGGTGCGTTAGATTATGGTTGGAGCTAAAACCTACAGGACAGTAGCTCTCCATGAACAGAGTTAGAGAAACCCTGGTCTAATCTGTTGGAAACCTTGATCAGTACAATCACCTGGACTTGAAAAATAATACAATTAGACGCAACAGAGCAGATGCTTGCTGTGCAAAGCAACACATTGTGATCATGGTAAATCTGAGGAGAAAATAATCCCTGTAACAAGTCTTTCCCCAAGGTCTGGGAGTCCTATATGTCTGTGGGTTACTAATGGGCCTGCTTTCCTCTGTTAGGGGTAATTAACCACACAGAGCCCACAGTCTCTCTCATCAGCCCAGGAGTCTCCCACAATTACCCAGTCTGTCTCCATCCACTCCTCACTACAGTCTCACTCCCTAGATAAATCTTTGATCAAAGACGTTGAGCATCTTGTCAGAGTTCCATATTTAAAACACTTGACAAAAGGCAGCTGGCTTCCTGTCAGCTGTTACCAGCACGCGTCATTGGTAGGGCTGGGAATTCTCCCCCATCACTAGTCATTCGGCTGTTTGACTGTGGAGGAGGCAGACGCCAGCAAGCAAAAGTGGTAGCTATGGGTCCAGTGTTCATAAACTCAGGGGATCATAAGCTCATCATGTATTTATATGTAGGCCATGCATTGTGTGTGATACAGTTGCTGAAACAGAAACATGTATGAAATATATATCTTAAGAGGAAAGTGTGCTTTGATTTACTAAAGCCATCCAGTTTCACCCACACTTCATACAAATGTAATGAGTATTCCAGTCTTACATTACATCAAACTGCATTATCAGTTCCTTTACAGTGCCTGTGACAAACAGAACACTGGGAGGTTTTTAAAAAGAATATGTGGGTCTGGAAACAAGTGAAGCAGACTAAAGTTTTAAGAAAAAGTTATCACAATCAATAGCTGGCAAAGCATATGTTCAAGCCCTGGGATCCTGGCAGCTATTTCCTTTGAGAGTGGGAACAAAATATGCAGCTAAGATGTGTTGGGCAATATCAAGCCACGATGTAAGGATGTCAATGTGAGGGAGATCCAGGGCAGATTACACACAGTTTACTGGAATATCTGGCTCACCTCATAATTACAGAGGAGCCCAGCCTCTACAGTCCAGACACATAAATCTCCACCAACCTGACAGTTATTCTCCAATCACAGGGGAGGAGTTCAGAAGCTTTTATGTGTGCCCTTCTACAGTAAAACTAATGCCTAGGCATTAGCCCTGGGAATAAACATGAGTCTTCAGGTCTCAGGCAAGGTTACTCATTATGTGATCTCGTATTCCTATATTCCTCCTCCTCCTCCTCCTTCCAGCAGTTGATAGACATCAACTGATCTGCTTCATAGAATCAAGGTTGCCTGCATGACTTAAGACAATGTTAATCAATTGAGCTAAAGCCAAAGCAACAGGATTGACCTTAAAGACACAAGCCGCAAGATTTACTGCGGTTGAATGGTCATTTCAATTAATTATATTCTGTTCCAAGTCAAGTGGCAGGGCTGCAGCTGGGCAGAAAAACAGACTCCAAATTGTTGCTTTAAATGGGGATAATCGTTTTCTTATTAGGAAGTGAAAAGCAAGCCTGCTGGATGCTTAGAAGCCAAAGCTGGTAACAATTTGTCACCTCGGAGATCGTTAATGCAAACAGTCTGTACATTCCTGTGTAAGTGAGAAAAGACGGTCTGTCTCAGAATAAGGCATAATAGGCAATTAGAGGACCTGACGGTTTGGTTCAGCACATAGATCTTTCGAAACGCAAACATTGAGTAAACAATGGTATGGGGTGCCGTCTTTTCTTACCATCGTTCATTTCGCAAAGTTTCACGATGTTTGATGCATGCTGGACTGTGTGCTCTGGTATATCAGAGCTCCCTACAGTATTTATGGAATGGTAAATACAAGGTTTCCATCATACTGTATACATGTATTGATTGTGATGCCCTGAGAAGCTTACATTTTAGAGTATGAACCCATCTACATGGGAGCTGCTGTCCAAATCAACACGATTACATCTTCTGTTACCTCATTACCTTCTACTGTCCGTGCAGCCAAAACACACTCTACAAATAACAATCTCCTTTTTCTAGGAGGAACACGCATTACACTCAGTTGAGCACTATCATTACAAAATACAGTGAATAAAAGAACATAAAAATGTGACACATCTTATAAAGCCACCTCAGTGAATGCTACATGTTCATTTAAGCGGATTTGTCGAACAAAACATCAGAGGAAAAGCTGACAGTGTTTGCTTTGTATCAAGGCTCAAATATCCTCTCTTTTAAGACTAGCTGATTACGGACTAATTACCCATTCAATATAAAAACAAAGCCCTTGCTAGCATCCTAAGCATTTTACCCAGACATCAAGAAAGAAAAAGCTCTAAATCTCAAATGAATTACGACATTGGAAATAATTATAATTGCACGACAGGGAAGCATAACACAGGGAAAAATCTGGCAAGGAAAAGCTACAAAATACATTAATCAGTCTGTTTGGCAGATCACTGAAGTGACAAGCAAAACTTAAATTCTGGGTCATTTCATACGGCTCCTGCTTGGAGTGGCTTTGCAGTGCTGCACACATGACAGCGTTCAGAAGATGTAACTTCTCAGTAGTCATCTCAGTGGACATGGAAAGGATCCATCATGCAAATCTGCCTCCAGATGAGACTCAATCAACAGTGAATTAGCGTCGCTGACAAACAAGAGTGGGAAAATTACACATAAAATGACACATAATTCATGGTAAAATCAAATGTGAGGTTGTGCCTGTCTGTGAGTGCTCTAAGGCAGTCTCTGTCTCTCTCTCTCTCTCTCTCAGCTGTCCAAATGGAGCTATTGTATGTAAAGAGGGGATGGGACACAGTGACAGTGACAGTGAGAGGGAGCACATAGCCCTGTTTGTGCCATATGGTTCCATCAGCAGCTGAATGTCATCCCCACATTCTCACTAGCATCCTGCCAAGCTGGGACGTGAAGATGATACTAGTGTAAGGACAATGTCACCATGACACAACATCAAAAAATCCCTTAGAAATTCCGTTTCAAAGACCTGATTCTTCACTGGATGCTACTGTACCACATGACATGTCTGGCACATTGCGTTGAGGTCTGTGATATTGTGTAGACTCCAGACCAAGGAACTAGTCAGCAGAAACGTTGCAAAGTAAATGCATTTTTTGTGTGACAGAGAGTGCAAAGGGCAGAATTGAGAAAGTGACTTGGTGAAAAGAAAGAAAGTGAAAGAGGTGAAAGGGGGCTTTGATCTCACCTCAAGTTTGGGTTGAAATCAGCTGCAGTAGTGTTAGACCGATGGATACATCCAGCCCTTTAAGACAACAGCAAAAAAATGGATGGGACCAACAACAACAAAAACGATGAGCACAGAAATGATAAATCATAAATGTGTAAACATGTAAGATAAACAATAACAACAGAAACAACTGGAAAGCCTCTATAAACAAAGCCTCATTTCGAGAATGTGTTATTGGCATTGAGATGGTATGATAGAGCTTTAAGTTCATCAGCTGCAACAAAAATAAAAATAAATATTACGACTTGCAGTAAGCAAAACTTACAGTAAGTGCACTTACACTCAAAAGGAATGGTAGTGCTTCACCCCTTCTAACTGTATTCAATTTTCACAGGCCACTCCGGTCCAGGCACAAAGACCATTACAGAGCTATAGGTTCCGGCAATAGGGCACTGCTAGCCAACCCTCTGGGTAGTCCTAACAGTGTTCTGCTGGCTTCTCTGATTTATGAGCAAGAAGTATGGCTGCTGAACAGAGGGGCAACAGTATATTTTATGTCCACTCTACCATCAAAGGTACCGGCTACACACTCAAACAAGAGTGTGTTTTTTCAACAACAAAAAACTGCACCAGAGTGCTATTTTGTGGCACAGAGCTCTGTGTGTTATTGTTTTTGTTTTATTTTCCAATTTGACCTTCAATGTGCCATGGCAAAATGGGCTCAAGTGGCTGTATTGTATGTTGTGGTGAGTGACCATGGACCCTCACGGTCCCCGTCATTGGTGTAGCCACAATATCAAAGAGCAGCCTAACGTCATTATATTTCATGGCAGATTCAATTTGGAAGGGCGAGTCTGTGGCAGATGCTGTTATACACTGTCATTTTCCCTCCTCTCTGGCTCCAATATAGGAAGGTAATATAAACAAAGCACAATCAGCACTAAAAACAAGACCTACAAACCATTCTCAGTTCATAAACACTTAATAAGAATGAATGACATTATGAAAGCAAAAAGATGTTGTTTTGATGTGTTTGCTCATGAAAAAAAACAGCATTTCACTGCTTGTCATTTCAGTTTCATGAGACTCAAGGAGGTGAACCATAACACTTTTCTGAAATGATGGACCATGACAAATACGTACAACACCACTGTGAAGAATGCATTTCCTTGCAAAAACTGGAATGGTATGGTGCTTTAATGACCTAGTGACACTGCAGACTATTTCATGGAACAATTCCTGGCCTAAGTAGATTTGTACACCTACATGGAACCATACTCTAACAGTGTCACAGGCAAGACCCTTTTCTAATGTCTGACCCCTTCCTATTCAGTCCAGGCGAGCGTGACAGTTAAGGGGATGGAGGCTACACTGGTTCTGTCCGATAATGAGGGTTGGCTAAATCTTCCCCAGCCTCATTCTACTCCTGAGCATATCACACCCTGCCAGGGATATGGCCATGGCTTTAACCTGTCTGGCACCGCCGGACCTAAACACAGTGGAAGTTAAACACTGTATTTAAATCCCTCTTATAATGGTATAATGGCTAGCTGCATTGTTTGCATCTCTACGTGAAGTAGCGTCCAAGAAAGCAGTGTGTTACAAGAACAAAATCAAAGCTGTAATATGTGATTTGGGAGATTGGCGGCTGCCTCTGTCGGGGCGCCACCCCTGTGTTTTAGTCTCTCTTCTCACCTGGTGAGGGCTGGCTTACTGGACCTGAGGGAGTCGCTGTGTGCCAGTGCCTCCACCACCGAACTGTCACTGGAGATTCGCTTCCTTTGAGTGGTCTTCTGGAGGTCCATGATCCTGTGAGAGAGAAATAGAGAGAGAGATAGACAGAAAAGAGGGAGAGAGAGAGAGAGAGAAAGAGAGAGATACAGTATGTATAAGAAATGATGAGGTTCTAGAAGGGGTGACACATTGTATACATTATGGAAAGACAGAGTAGTGAGAGTACTGTATCTATTCCCACTGGGTCCTGAAGCGCGGTAAACATTTAAGCCTTTTCTTGTTATAAAATAAAGCAAGTGTACATCAGAGGTGGCCACTGTATATATAACAATAAAGTAGGTTTATATTGCTGGGGGATCTAGTGCAAATACAAAAAGGTACACACTGTACAGATGAACCCATTTGGAAGATGGAAACCAGAACATTTCCACCATTGGGAGCAGAGTGCATAAGCAAAAGAGAGAACTTGTGTATATGAGACAGAATTATAGAATGATGGGGTCTAAAGAACGAATAAGAAGGTTGGATATAGTTTATAGGAGAAATGTTAATGGGAAAACGTTGCAGTTAATGAAGACACTAATATGCAATAGAAATGTTCCTGTCATCCAGCACCTACAGTACTTGCTTTGAAGCTTATTTTCCCCAATTAGGTCAAAAGAGGGTGTTAAATTGTTAATACAACCTATAATAGCTAATTATAACATTCTAGTTTGATTTAATATCTTTTTATATTCTATTGTAACTGAAGAGCGGCAACAAAAGAGCAGAAGTGCTGTTGCGGATCATTATTTAATCACTTGGGGTCTTGTTGTGGAGTGTAATGATCCGAAACATGTTGTGGTGCTGGGTCTGTCAGTCTACCACCAACCTGCTCCATCTCTCCCACATTCATCACATTAGTCTGTCTGACTTCCAACCAGGACCAGAGGCAAGGGGAACAAAGAGCATACACTCAGCATACAGGAAATGTGTCTGTAATGGTAAAATACCATGCAAAAGCTGTTAAAAATTGTTGATGGGTAAAATCTTTTGGAATATAGATGTAGGGATGCTGTTCAGATCAATTGGGGAAAGTCAGCAACTCACTAAAATAGTGATGCTTTTGCAGGGGGAAAAGTTGAAGGGCAGGACTTGAACCAGGGAAGTGCAGAGCCTAGAAAATGTAGAGTTTCTCAGGAGTGAACAGTCTGCACTTCTAATTGAGATGTGCACAGCTGCATACACATTGTCTGTTCAATCGGATTGGTGATTTATGAAATATTGATAATATGAGAAACAAAGATGATCAAAGCCTGACATCAAATTAGGAAGACTGTTTTCCAAAGATCTAAAGCTGACATCTTTAACTAATAAAGATCCACAGCAGGACTAGTTTGTATTTCCAGGACTATGGAAGCACTAAAACAAAGCATACAAAATCACAGCTATTCATTGTGACAGAGGAAGCAACAATATTATTTGAGAGCGTCATGACTCATGAATGTGTGTTCAGTGATCTAATTGCTCTTACTATAGATCCGACCCAGACATAAACCTCATCTATCCCCCAAACCCTAAACCTAACCTAGGCTAACCCCATGCTCAGCCGGCCACTTCCCCATGTCTCGTTCCGAGCCCAACCCACTCTCTGGCTGCCTGCTCATAGAGATAAAAACATTATTGAAAAGAGTTAGACAGCTATGGCCCAAAAAACAACAAACAAACATCTTTATGGAGACAAATCCTGCTTTGACAAGACTATAGCGTCAAATGTAAAATGGATCATCAGATTGGGAGTGAGCACCTCTCACCCCCAATCTCAGTTGTGATGTTCTATTGTGGGCATGTCTGATTTTCTCCATTTCATAAGTGAAATACAATCTTGATTCTAAGGAAGGTGGGAGTGAAACATAAGCAGTGAGGCAGATTGTACTGTATTCATTCCCATTCCGGGGGGAATGCTGGGTTTTTGCTCATCACCTCCCACATTCATCCTCCTCCACCTATTCCAACCCACACAATCAACTTTGTATTTTAAATAAAACCAATTGCCCTGGCAACACACACATGGCTGCAGAAGCATCTATTTTCAAATGATTTTTTTGAGGAAAATAAAGCAACACAGTACACACTTTGCTGTTAAACTGCACTCTGCTGGTATAAACCTTATTTTCCATGAGCTTGAATGTGTTCCACCCACAAAGATCTTGGACTCAACAAAGATCTTGGACTAGAGGCTTCAGTCAAGAACACAAAACCCCCTGCTACATCCAAGTAAAACTCAAAGGAATCTTATATGGCTATAGGGGGAGATACGTCCATGGGCAGAGTAAGACAATCTTGGGAGGACAAGATAAGTTAAGAACTTTTGAGGAGAGTGAGAGAAAAGGAGGAAAGGAGAGGTGAACAGGAAGGAAGGTCAGATCGATACCTCTTCCTGACAGGAAAGGGGAAGCCGGAGTGAGAGGAGAAGAAGTGGGATGTCTTGTGTCTGACGTCCATGGCCTCGCTGTCTGAGTGTGGGCTGGTGGGACTGACGGTAAGAGGACAGGGTAGAGGAGTAGATGGAGGAAAAGAGGGCAGAAGGAAGGGCAGACGGAAGGAAGGAGAGAGAACAGGAACAATTCAGGGGTGTTTTACTTCAATAACATGCCCAAAAAATGTTGCACTTTTCTTTTTATATACATTTAAACTGATCTGTGATTAGGGAAAGGATGACAAAGAAGCCGGGAATCTTCAGAGCCATCAGCAGGAATAGTTAATAAATGGTACAAGATCAGTTAAGCCAATGAATTGGTTCTGAAAAAAATGATGTTTATGCTAGTATGCAAATAATGTAACAGTTAGGATGCGCATCGTCTTAAATTTCCTTTGATGATTTGATACATTGCCAAGAGTCTAAGGTGGCATTCATCTATGACAAATTGCCTCCAACACAGTGCTGCTATCCCCCAGCCTGTCTTTCTAGACTACAGGGATCCAAAATGGCCTTTTATTAGGAATTATATTTCAAGCCCTGGCCAGCAGCATGAGAGAACATGGCAAAAATAACATGGCCTCTACTTTGAAAGCATCAAAAGATAGTCTGTAGAAGACGTGCCAATAGACCACAGAGACAGGGAGAGGCTACACTCCCCACACGCCCTCAGAGATAGTCCCACCATGTTTACTTTGGAGGGGGAACGTGTGGGTCGGGTTAGGATCTGCCTCTGCCATGTTTGAACTCCATGAACCTGTTGCCACACCTCGTCTTCATCAAACTCTCCTTAAATCCCTAAATGGATGGGGGACAGGGTCCTGAGCTAAAGTGTAGAGAAGAGAGACTTCCACTAAGGTGAAGTTACTGTAGAACAGTAACAAGGGTATTACTTGAATAACTTGGTTGACTCTTTCTGTGTGCATTACTTATGTCATTCACAAAAGGCTACAAAATGTGGAGGAGATTTACTGTGGAAAATTACGGAAATATCCACACCTGGCACACAGACATCCTTCTTCTAAAAATATTAACATACAGTACCTCCTGAGTGGCACAGTGGTCTAAGGCACTGCATCGGTGCTAACTGTGCCACTAGAGATCCTGGTTCGAATCCAGGCTCTGTCGCAGCCGGCCGCGACCGGGAGACTCATGGGCGGCGCACAATTGGCCCAGCGCCGTCCAGGGATGTAGCTCAGTTGATAGAGCATGGCGTTTGCAACGCCAGGGTTGTGGGTTCGTATGTATTCACTAACTGTAAGTCGCTCTGGATAAGAGCGTCTGCTAAATGACTAAAATGTAAATGTATGGAGTAGTGGAGCTGCATGTATTTTCCAAACTGTTAGCAATGTAGGGAACACTTTGTATTGTTCAGCCACGAACAGACAATGGCTGGGCTTCTTTCTTTGTTAAGTTGATGCATGTACTGTAGTAAGGCTTACAGTAACAGTATTTCAACCTGGAACTTCTCCCCTGTTCTCCACAGTTATGTGCTATGAGGTGGAAGGTTTCTAATGTCACTCTGAATTCAGGTGAGTATGGCCCTTCTCCTTCCTAGGGTGATTATGAAGACAGTCCAGTGGTTAGAACTTAAATGATTAATAGATTTAATTGGGTGGGGGTTAATGGGCGAGCATGGCCTCTGCATTCCTCCATGCCGCCTCAGTAATAATTCAGCAGGGCAAAATCAGCACGGTCCCGTGAGGAGCGTACAGTTTTATTGTGTTATAGCATGCATGTCCAAACACAGACTCAACCCACGGTTTACTCAGCCTTTATTTTAGTGTCCTGGACCTGGGGCATGCCAGTCGGATTATTACTACACTATTTCAGCCTGTCAAAACAGCACCGCTGGAAACCACTTTAAAACAGACTTTTTCACAGAAAATGACCTGGAAGCTATTCACTGTTATAACCCCCATAAAGCTCCAATGGAGCTGCCCCATCCTTTATCTAGTGCACTAAACTGATCTCCAACAGAAATTCCCATTAGAAGCTGTGAGCAGCAGCTGCTTCTCTTACCTGGGACCCGGTGAGGGGGGAGGAGAAGAGGAGGAGGATGGGAAGGCAAACTTGCGAGATGCCTCCGGGAATTCACCAGAAGAATCAACCAGATCAGGCATCCCTGGTGAGGTGCTCACCGTCTCCGTGACAACCAGCTCCGGGTCCAGGATGAAGAGCTCGTCTTGGGATATCTCAGTCACATAGTTTAGGTGTTCCTGTTATGGAGAGAGAAACCATAATCACTTATGTACAGATCATAATGGCCATTGAACATGTTACTTGTTTATTTTGCTTTTGTTATAGGTGTTCCATTACTCTGCATAATCAATGTATTCAGTGGTGTAAACTACTTAAGTAAAAATACTTTAAAGTACTACTTAAATAGTTTTTTGGGGTATCTGTACTTTACTATTTATATTTTGTCAACTTTTCCTTTTACTCCACTACATTCCTAAAGAAAATAATGTACTTTTTACTCCATACATTTTCTCTGACACTTAAAAGTACTCGTTACATTTTGAATGCTTAGCACGACAGGAAAATGGTCCAATTCATGCACTTATCAAGAGAACATCCCTGGTCATCCCTACTGCCTCTGATCTGGAGGACTCACTAAACACAAATGCTTTGTTTTGTAAATTATGTGTGAGTGTTGGAGTGTGCCCCTGTCTTTCAGTAAATAAAAAAAACTATAAAAGTATGCCGTCTGGTTTGCTTAATAAGGAATTTCAAACTATTTATACTTTTACTTTTGATACTTAAGTATATTTAAAACGAAATACTTATTTTACTGGGTGACTCACTTTTACTTGAGTCATTTTTTATTAAGGTATCTTTACTTTTACTGAAGTATGACAATTGGGTACTTTTCCATCACTGAACGTATTATTATATATAAATGGCACACACTCACCTGAGCACGATCAATTCTGTAAAATCGATCTGCAGTTGTGGCTAGAAGGAAAACAAGAAGGAAAAATCTATTTATAAATAGTATGAGATTTATAGAGAGTAAATAATATGAACATAGGCTTGTACACAACCTCACAAACACACACACACACACACACACACACACACACACGCACACGCACAGTGTTCTAATGAGGCCAGAGAGGGCTGGGAACTGTGCAGGAGCTTAATCAAAGCGTTGACCTGATTAAACCAGCTCCGAAGCACACCGTGCCTTTGCCACATGTTGTTAAATGAAGGAAAAGATGGATAACCTGTATAATAAACAGAACAAGTAGGAGCAAAGGGCCACATAATTGGCCCAGTGACTTGGGGACATTACAAGGAGAGTCAAAGGGTTGTGGTAGTGGGTGTAATTCTAGATGAGACGAAATTAGAAAGATTTACTAAACATGTCATTAGACAATGACCGCTGGACAAACCCTACTGCAAATCAAGGAAGTTATGAGAAACCCATTGACTTTTCAAAAGACGCATTCAGTTTACAGGGTGTTGGGGGACTGTACCGAACATCTCACACTGTTGCCAGCCAACTAGCTACAAACAGATTCACAGGAGACAGGATATGATCATATATATAATAATAATATAATATGCCATTTAGCAGACGCTTTTATCCAAAGCGACTTACAGTCATGCGTGCATACATTTTTGTGTATGGGTGGTCCCGGGGATCGAACCCACTACCCTGACGTTACAAGCGCCGTATTTATATGTAAATATAATTGTATGTGCTCTTCAAAGGAAAATCAAACACACTCTTTTGAGATTCATGAGTATGGACAATACTACATCTCAGCGTAGAAACTTAGAGGAAGTAGTGAGTGAAAAAAAAAAACTTTACTTTCTACAGATGATCATTTCCATCCAGTCAGCAGAAATTCCACTAAACTAACTCTGTCTCCCCCCTCTCCCCTCCATCCACCCCCCAGCCCTGTTCTGTTGGACTGTACCAGTAATTAAGCTTCACGCTGCTAGTCTGTCTGAGGAAGTGGGAAAGAGCTCTTCCCTAGCCCAGTGGGAGCAGAATCAAAGGAGGTGTGCGCTGGAATTAAGGAGATGTGCAACGCTTCTTCCCCTACATCTAAGATGCCAAGAAAAAGACCCCTCTGTCTTCCATAGATGCTGCAAATTGAATTTCTGCCAGCTTCACTGAGCAGAATAATCCAACTCTTATTTTTTAATAAACTGTATGCTTAAGAATATCACACAGACAAGCATGAAGTTTGCCCAGAAGATTCCTTTAGTTTCTTAAGGTCTTTAAGGGCAGGTGTGTGTACTGTATGTTTCTCAGCTTCTCCTACATATCCAGATGTTTTTTCTTCCACCTTATCATAATGTATCAAAAAGTATGATGTGGTTCTCCCGTCGTACTAATTAAATCATCAGTCAAATCAGAACGCAGCTGGAATTCACTTGCTATGCTTCTAATCAAGAATTAGCCATGCTGTTTTGTGGAGAGAGAAACATTTATAATTTCTCCACACGAGACCTTTACAACAGTCTTTTTTTGGACTGAGCCTTTAAGATCTGGGCTGCTTTATTACCCGTGAATAGAAGCTAATCTGTGCTGATTTCAACGGAGCAGCTATGGGATTTAATTAAGCTTTGAAAAGCTACAGAACATTTGGCTGGAGATTCTAACACCCTCCTTTCTCTACCAACTATCACTAGTTAGTAAGTGAATTAACTTAGCATTCAAACAATGATACCCTTCAGAGATCAGCTATCATATCAGTCTAGTGTGAGGAGATGGAAGATTGTGAGTTTCACTGCTGGTGGAGTGACTGATGAGCAGCAAGAGTACATCATATATGTAAACTGTGTTATGCATAGCAATGTATAGCTATTCCTAGCAATGCACATAACATAACATGTAATTCATAATACTGTCAGTGGAATAAACAATGCCTTGATAAAACTGGATATATGTAAAGGGCCATATATTCATAAGAGACATGCAGAATCACTGACATTCTTACAGTACTACAGATTATTTACAGAAATATTATAAACCGTATGCTTAAGAAGATCTCACAGACAAGCATGAAGTCTGCCTAGAATATTCATTTTCTGCTATGCAACAGAGAGCAGAAACATTCAAAGCAAATCAGTGACATTATTATCGAGTTGATTTCTGTATCTTTGCACCAGAGCTGTTGATCTAAATGAATGTTAATGTGGAGCTCGGTTTAATTGAATTGGCAGATCCTATTTCACACAGAAACACAGCACAGCTGCGTTAAATTATGTTCTGTAGGTTGCTCTACCTATCTTCAATTCTTCTAAACAATAATCTAAAACAAATGTTTAAATTATCCTCAAAACTTGTGTTTTAAACATTTAGAACTCAATTTATGCTGTGTATATTTGCTTGTAATGTAAATGTCAATCCTTATCCTGCAGAAGAATGGCACTGATGCGCTAACCGTAAGGTCCTAAAATGGCACTGATGCGCTAATCGTAAGGTCCTAAAATGGCACTGATGCGCTAATCGTAAGGTCCTAAAATGGCACTGATGCGCTAATCGTAAGGTCCTAAAAATGGCACTGATGCGCTAATCGTAAGGTCCTAAAATGGCACTGATGCGCTAATCGTAAGGTCCTAAAATGGCACTGATGCGCTAATCGTAAGGTCCTAAAATGGCACTGATGCGCTAATCGTAAGGTCCTAAAATGGCACTGTTCTATCATATTATGTCTACCTTGACAAAACATGAAATTCTATGGTGAATGAACCAAGAAAACAGTGACCTGTAAGAGTCAGAAGCTCCCACTTGCAATGATCAGATTATGTGAAGCGCTCTCTCTTCAGCGTTGAAGATAGACAGGGGACTAAAAGAGGAGGCACAAGAGGAATACTACACTGTAGAAAGTGTAAGGAATAAATAGCAGCGCTCCTTATAAGAAGTGGTACTTACAGTCCAAGAAGCACCACTTTGGCGAAAGCTTCTGCGAGGAAAGGGTCTTTGATTTAGCTCCATCATCCTCCTGAGAAAGAAATGGGACCAATGAGATTAGTTCCACAACAGCCTGCTCTATACACGAAACATAAATGAGACTGGAAGGGCTTGACTCTGTTTTGTCCAACTTACTGGTCCATTGAAAAACGGAGGACTCAAATAATAAAAACCTTTTCTGCTGGATGTAGGGCAAGATTTAAAAGGCCCTGAGTCTTGTGTTCAGACATAGGCTTTTTGAAATGAAAAGTACTTTTCTGGGCAGTGAGTTCACTGAAAGGGCCCAGCATATTAACCCCCCCCTACTCTTTCATATACAGTTCCATGAGTTTAGGAGGGCAGGTGTTTTCCCCCATGTGAGCCTCAGTCACAGAATCCTTGGACCAAAGACCTTACAATCCCTTCTTTGGTCACTGTTCTGTGCATTGGCTGAACTGTACTTAATCCAAGCTTTTCCAAAGGTACCATAGTCCAGTGACCTTATGCAATGAGATACATTGACATAATCCTCTTCAGAACTTGATCTTGAAGGTAAGTCGATGTTTAAAGGAAAATGGGCTGAGGCAAGTCACAAAAGGAAATTTGTCTATTCAATGTTCAGACTGAAACAGACCTGTTGGAGTGTGACGACAACAACAGAAGTCATTTCTAGGGCCATGAGTTTCTCCTGACCACATGCCTTGGCCCGGAAAACTCCAGGCCCTAGTTATAGGCTAAAACTAGGGCTGAGGGTTTTTCCTGATCAGTTTAACTGTGGTCAGGAAAACCTACTACTGATTTCCCATCTAAAGGTAAACTTGACCAGTCCATCTAACTTCCAAGGGGATCAGGAGGATAGCAGTGTACAGAATGTTATGATGCATGCACTAAGGAACTATGCTGAAAGAGCATGCTTAGCTTAGGGCACAAATACTGGATACCACCTACAAGAAAAACACACACCCACACAAACAAAGAAAATCGTGTACACAAGGTAGCCAATCTAATCAACACCAGACTTTTCTGGGTCTCGAACAGGGAACCCAAAACATGCAACCACCAAACGAGACAGTATCAACTAGTCCACTAACTAGTCTAGGTCATAGTGCTCGCTTATACTCAGCAAAAGTATTACTAATTGTAATAACATAGCCAAAGCAACCTTAACTGCAGCAGTTTCTTAAACATTGGATGCTTGCTGCATACAAAAATCACAGGCAAACATATTCCTGATTACACTCACAATCACAAACACACAACACTAAAGTACACATACAAACACATCTAAACCATGCTTAGGGGCACCGAGGAACAAGGAGAAAAACTCTTCCCAGAGGAACAAATTTGGGTTGGTTTGCATAGGGGAACAGGGCCACTACAGAAAGACAAGAGGAAAAAGAGTCTCCTGAGTACAGCCTTTATTATCCAGCCACTCACATTATGCAGCTGGTTTGGCTAAGCTGTGGATGGGGATATAAAAGGTGGGCCAGGGTAGCTGGGAGGAGTGTGTGGTTATCACTGGAGACAGACAGTCTCAGCATCTACCTGCACCTCTCGCTCTCTGGGTATGCAGAGCTCGCTCTCTCTTAGAGCTTGTGGTGAAATCACTTTGTAAAAGCACTAGATATTCGAATATTGATGCAACACACCCTTGACTGACTGCACCGTTTATTTGATTTTAAGCCAACAAGGAACTACTGGATGTGAGAAGTATATTTGTGCTCTAGATTATTTTCTTGGAGACAAAAAAAAGAAATGGAAGAGTTGATCAAACACACAATTCCAAGTAAACACCTAATGAAACTATGAGAATTGTGGCTGCAGCGCTGTCTTTGTACTGTATGTGTTTTACGGTTATGCACAGGGAGGGACAGGTTTGACAAGTGTTTTCTTCAGATTTAAGCATCACATACTCAAACAGTGTGTCCTCATAAAAATAACATGGTTATAAAAGGCCTCATCCTTGTTTTTGAATTAGATTATATTTTATGGTTATTAGTTTGCTCCGTCTGTGTTTGTTCCGTCTGTGAAAGTCGCTCCGGGTAAGAGCGTCTGCTAAATGACTAAATTGTAAATGTAATCTGTGATCTAAAAGTCGTTTTTGATAAGGGGAATGTTTCCTTTTCAGACTTGTTCCTTTCCATGCCACAGACTCCATGTCCTGTCTCGTTTTACCAACCTGGAGCACCAGTCGTTTGAAGGAGGGATGAATGGAGATGAAGTCCTGTGGAATAGCCCCAAAAACACTGTAATCCCACAAATGGAGACTCTCCTTCCTGTCTAATGCCCCTGCCCAAAGTAAATCACCACATGCGGATAGGAAAATAAACATCTCGTCTTGAAGTTACTATAATGACTGGTTTTGGATTGCATTATGGGTTGAATGTAGTGGGAGAAACATTTCCCCCCCCTCAATTTATGCCGTCTTGCTGTATGCTATGAGTCCTACTTACCAATAATACATGTCTTTGGGAGTAATATATAATGAAAGTGGATGATTACACATATTACAGAAGCAATTACCATTCTGCAACAGTATTTTAGTCATCATGCCTCCATTAGTGGCAGACAAAATCAAAATATAATTTAAGCCTTTTCTTATGACATGAGCTGATGAAAACAGCAACAAGACAACATATTGTTTGAGAATCCCAAATAAGGGACAGCCATTGAGGGATAGTGGTTAAAAATAAGGAGATATATAATGATTGCAAAGCAGTGATGCCGCTAATTGGCAACACATTTCATGCACTATTTATTTCAATGGGTTTTGAACCAAAAGGGACAGCGATGGGGCTAGAGGGGCAAAGATGTCATGTTTTGGCAAAATCTCAGTCTACCCCATTCACAAACAACCACACATGCAATCCTTTCCCATCCTAAAGACAGGTTAGGGCTTGTCTGTCGAGATGAGCCATCATATACCAGCCTGCGAGTAATTGCTCTTGACATCAGCAAGTTCCTCCCTCTTCTAACCTCCTCTCTTCCTTCATCTCTTGCATTCTCACAAATTCATCACAATGCTTTCCCAATCCTCCCATGGTATTAGCTCAGTCCTACCCCCTCTGTCTTCTTCTACTCTCTGCCTGTATTGTCCTCCATCACAGACATTTCTGAGTCCTCCCTTAGTATTAGTTACCTCACAGCCACTGTCTTCATATGCTCTCTGCCTCTCATGTCCTCCATCCCTTCTGTCCTTCTTTTACCCAGAGTTCCATCCCCTCATCAACCCACACTCTCTCCTCTGTCCCCTTCTCGCTGTCCCCCCCTTCTTCCTTCATTTCTCACCTCTTGGAGCCTCTCGATGTGGGAGCGGCATGTTTCCAGGTCACTGTCTCCCGGGACAACGATGAGGCCCAGTGGGATAGCTGTGGGGAAAGATGATGAGACAACATAACATTTAACAACATGCTGTTAAACACTGCTGCAAGCATGAAAAACCATTCTACAGCTAGGTCCACAGGTAGCTCATAGACACAAGCTACAAGACACAGACTAACTGATTGTGTCCATTTATCAACTCGAACCAGAAAGGTTTGGGGGAAGTTCATTTTGTTGGCAATAGATCAAGGATATATTTAGACTTGGGCTTCCTGGATGCCTTGTATTTCATAGAGTGCCACGCAAAGTCCAATGCACTTAGTGAACTCAAACCCCTTTGAAACGGCTGTCAAAGTAGGTGAAGTGTGTAAACCAAATAGCAATACAAAACAATAACAGAGGAAGAATTCTCTAAATGTGATGTCTGCAAGAGGAAAAACTGTCTGGGGACATGTTTGTCATTAGTTCCAATGCCCATTGATTTGTGCTAGACAAAAGACAGGCAATTAGGCCTAAAGTACAACTGGGCAGCAGGTGAGAAAGCAGATACACTGTGTATCAGTGAGTGCATCAAAACCACATTATGTGATCATGAAAGTCCAGGCCATTCACAGGGCCTTCTTTTGCGGTCAGAACAGAACAGAAGTGAATGACTCGTGGACTATCAGGCTGAGATTTGTGAATTGAAAAAGTGGCTCTCTGAGGAGCAGCAAGTTTCACAGGCGGAGAGAGAGAAAAGCAGGCAGATTTCTCCACTGAGGAATGTGCTGTTGCCTAGCAACCTTGGAACAGTCTGTCTCTAATTCAATTCAGCTTCTTTCTCTTCTTTTTTTTTTCTTTCTCTTTTGCTGTCCTCACTCTGCAACAGCATAGTTGTCTAAGCTCTTTATAGGTGTCAGGCAACTGAGACAACTGCCTGACTGGTAGCAGCCACATGCTATATCTTTGGATCAGAGACGAGAGAATAGAGTTTTAACCTCAGCTATGACAGCTAACATCACTTGTACCTCAAGATCCATGTGAAACATCAGGGACCGAACTTGATTCAGTGTTAGCCAGAGGGAGTCTGAGTGTGATATCTAGAATGAATCTAAACAATGTGCAAATCACAGAATGATTGTTCACTTTCATGTGTTCGCTCCCATTTACATCTATGAGTAGCCTATCAAAAACAGCCTTGGAATTCTCTTGTATGTCAGCAAGCATGAGGGTGCATTAGGTACAAAGTATGTTATTGGACCACTGTATGACAGTTTAATATGGACATTGAGTTTATATATACACAATCAGTTAAAATTTACTTCAGGTTTAAAAGCATATCTTCTTTTCTTTTAGTTGCATGTTCTGACATCTAGTGGTGGAAAACAAAGAATAAACTACTTTCAGCATTCCGTGAACCGAATGGTAGGTACTGTTAGAAAACTGTTGGACCTCCACCAATTATGCCTGAGTATCAAAACCTACAGGGAGATTTTATGTCCGGTATTATAATTGCTAGCCTCGTACGACCATCCGGAAATCTTGCGAGCTTACATTCTATTTCACTACACGAATTCCACAGCGGTCATCAGGATGGTAATACGAGGCTATATAATTGCAAAAGTTCAGTAAGAACCTAATACATTCATCTTACTTTCTTATTTCACATACTTCTTTGGAGATATCCAACAACAAGGTCGGTCCATAGCAGCTGTGTTTTGTTTCATCAGAGACAAAAACAGCATCACTTGCATTTCCCAGTTACATAACTTGGGGCCAGTAATTGTTGCAGTTTTGTTTGGAGAGGATAATCATATACAACATCAAGGACAACAGCCTTCACAAGTCCAGCCCAAACAAATGCTGCCCACTGTTTTTTGAGACGAAACAAACAAACATTGTTTTTGGGAGGAGAGCATTAACTAATAGTCTGGGACACTGTCTGGAATAGTAGGTTTGTGCATGAGGATACGAATGTGATAACAATTAAGAGTGGGGGGTGGCTCTAGCTGTGTTATGGGAGGTTATTACCGTGTCTTCCTAGCACACAGGTGCTGCAGGAGGCTGTAAAACACAGAACCACTGACAGAGCCCCTCTGGGGCCCCAGGGCATCCATTAGAGACAGTAATGGACAGCTACCTCATTATCGCCTCACAGTCACACACTTGATATCTAGCCAAAGTCACATGCAGGGAGGCCCACACTGCATGATAAACTCATAGCAATCGAGTGGCCTGACGGGGATTGGAGAAGGGTATCAGGGTGGACAGATAGCAAAACCTGGAGCCAATGTCCGCCCCCTCCTCCCTCTCAAGGAGGAGCCAGAAAGAGAGAAAATGAAAGAGTTCCATCTCTGTGGGGTTTCTACTAAGTACCATATAAATCAAAAGGGACTTCCTTTCCCTTTGTAATTAGTGAGGCTAGTTAGGGCGATCAAGAGCCTGGTGTGTTCTTCCACATTACATTTATTTGTGCTAACCTATGTTTGACAGTGACAGAGTCTATGTAGTCGCTGTGTAGATTTAAAGTCCATGTTAGCATTTCACCCACGAGAAGTAATATCAACACTCTTGCTGACAGTACACCAAGGGGCCGATTCAGACTTAGGAAATGTATGCCTTTCCTGTGCATGCCTTTCCTACGCACTTCTCAGTAGTTGGTATTCAGACTTACCTTATGCAGGTGCATAACTGGCTTTGCAGGAAAGGTTCCCTTCGCACGCTGAATACATTTAATTAAACTGCTGGAAACCATCCCACTTGCTAGCCAACCGTTTTTCTCGTGGAATTTTCATTCAGTAGGGTTTTCAGTACATCTATCCTAAGCCATCCCTTTAAATATAGTGTACCTTTTAGTTTGAATTTTGTCAACAGACTTACTAGAATATAAATATATGCATACTCATCTGTTTCAGCACCGATTGGTAGATTTTAAAATAATCTGATCTTGTAGATTACTTAGATTTAGGAAAGTATTTATGAATCCTAAAAAAACAGGGTTGGAGAACCTTTACGCACAAAATAAAGAAAACGGTAATTTGATTCATTCTGGAAATTGCCACATTCAGTTCTTCAACCCACGGTAACGTTGGAAGATTAGTGTACATAGAATTATAATAGGGAGAATAGTAGGCTATACCCTCTTCTATTGCCTGCACTAACCATGGAACTGTGTGACGACATGGCCAAGTATTGCGCCATACGTCAGGTTCAAATTGTTACGGCTTGGTCTGCGCGCCGCTCCATAATGATTTAATTTGCCTTTTGTTACTAATGATCCTCACCAACAACCACACGGCCTTGATGGCGTTTACAGAGAAAGCAAATGAAGGTAATCAAAACAATGTAATTAAATAGAATGATAATGTAGACTATACTAACTGAAGGGAACTAAGAGTAAATTGGCAGTTGAATATGTGTGGTTATTAGGCCTACTGATGGTCGATACTGATAGTGGATAATATTTAACATGATGGAAATAATTAAGACATTAGAGCGTGCCCATCCCTGCAAGTTAAAAGGCCGTATAATTTAAATTCTGTATAATGCCACAGCATTTCATCAACTTTACTGTGGGAAAGTTGATATGATTCATTTTGCTGTATGACTGGTTTCACATTTGTCTCCAGCGATTATAAGGTAAAATAGTTCTAAAACAAGTGTCATTTACAATTCCCTTATCCAAACAGATTAATCATTTACCTAGCTCTTATCAAGTTGTCAATTACAGTGCATGGAGAATGGTATTATTTATATTGGAAAAAATTAAGTAGATGCTTTTTCCACTTGGAACCGGTAGAACCGTATTCATGGTTTCCTCCCGTGTAGGTGTTGGAATTATTAGGGAATTAAGTCAAGGTCAGAATATGCCGTATCTGTAGACACACCTCAGCCTCACCTTAATTTATTCAATCTCCACCCCAAACAAATAGCAGGTGAATAGCATGCTATTCTCATGCTCAAATTCAAGGTCAGAATACATGTAGAGAGACAAGTGCATAAAAAGGGAATTACACTATTAACTCAGGTTGGAATCAGCCCCTAAAATGGTACAAGGACATATGTAGTATATCTACTACAGAGTTCTACATCACTGAAAACACCTCTGGCTCTCAGTAACATTCCTGCATGAAGCAGTACTCAAGGGCCTGCTGCATTCCTCCTTGAACAGGCTGGCTGACACCTGAGGGATGATGAAGTTACAGTGCATTAGACAGAGATGGAATACTCACAGGCTTCTTTGAGTTTCTCCTTGTCGTAATGCAGGGCCTCATAGTCGTGCATGCTAATACGGTTCACCCGGATCCTTAACCTCTCCGGGAAGGGCTGCTGGCTGAGGAAGACAACAGAAATATAGTCAGTTGGGTATCATCTCTCAAAAATTGGAATTACACTGAACAAAAATATAAAACGCAACATGCAACAATTTCAAAGATTTTATTGAGTTACAGTTCATATAAGGAAATCAGTCAATTGAAATAAATGTATTAGGCCTGAATCTATGGATTTCACATGACTGGGAATACAGATATGCATCTGTTGTTCACAGATACCTTTATAAAAAAAAGTATGGGCGTGGGTCAGAAAACCAGTCAGTATCTGGTGTGACCACCACATCATTTTACATTTACATTTTAGTCATTTAGCAGACGCTCTTAACCAGAGCGACTTACAGGAGCAATTAGGGTTAAGTGCCTTGCTCAAGGGCACATTAACGTCATTTAGCAGACGCTCTTAGCCAGAGCGACTCACAAATTGGTGCGTTCACCCTATAGCCAGTGGGATAACCACTTTACAATTTGGGGGGGGTTAGAAGGAATACTTTATCCTATCCCAGGTATTCCTTAAAGAGGTGGGGCAGGACCACATGCCTCATGCAGTGCGACACATCTCCTTCGCATAGAATTGATCAGGCTGTTGATTGTGGCCTGTGGAATGTTGTCCGACACCTCTTCAATGGCTGTGCGCAGTTGCTGGATATTGGTGGGAACTGGAACACACTGTTGTACACGTCGATCCAGAGCATGCTCCATAGGTGACATGTCTGTTGAGTAAGCAGGCCATGGAAGAACTGGGACATTTTCAGCTTCCAGGAATTGTGTACAGATCCGTGCGACATGGGACAGTGCATTATCAGGCTGAAACATGAGGTGATGGTGGTGGATGAATGGCACGACAATGGGCCTCAGGATCTCGTAACGGTATCTCTGTGCATTCAAATTGCCATCAATAAAATGCAATTGTCTTTGTTGTGCGTAGCTTATGCCTTCCCATACCAGAACCCCACCGCCACCACGGGGCACTCTGTTCACAACATTGACATCAGCAAACCGCTCGCCCACACATCGCCATACACATATACCAATGGGGCGGCGCACAATTGGCCCAGCGTCGTCCAGGGTAGGGGAGGGAATGGCCGGCAGGGAGGTAGCTCAGTTGGTAGAGCATGTCGTTTGCAACGCCAGGGTTGTGGGTTCGATTCCCATGGGGTATGAAAATTAAAAAGAATAATGTAAATGTAAGTCGCTCTGGATAAGAGCGTCTGCTAAATGACGTAAATGTAAATGTAAAATACACGCTACGCTGTCTACCATCTGCCCGGTACAGTTGAAACCGGGATTCATCTGTGAATTGCACACTTCTCTACCATGCCAGTGGCCATTGAAGGTGAGCATTTGCCCACTGAAGTCGGTTACAATGCCGAACTGCAGTCAGGTCAAGACCCTGGTCAGGACGACGAGCACGTAGATGAGCTTCCCTGAGACGGTTTCTGAAAGTTTGTGCAGAAATTATTTGGTTGTGGAAACCCACAATTTCATCAGCTGTCCGGGTGGCTGGTCTCAGACGATCCCGCAGATGAAGAAGCCGGATGTGGAGGTCCTGGGCTGGTGTGGTTACACGTGGTCTGTGGTTGTGAGGCCGGTTGGACTTACTGCCAAATTCTCTAAAATCACGTTGGAGGTGGCTTATGGTAGAGAAATGAACATTAAATTATCTGGTAACAGCTCTGATGGACATTCCTGCCATCAGCTTGCCAATTGCATGTTCCCTCAAAACTTGAGATACCTGTGGCATTGGGTTGTGTGACAAAACTGCACATGTTAGAGTGGCCTTTTATTGTCCCCAGCACAAGGTGCACCTGTGTAATGATCATGCTGTTTAATCAGCTTCTTGATCTGCCACACCTGTCAGGTGGATGGATTATTATGGCAAAGGAAAAATGCTCACTAACAGGGACGTAAACAAATGTGTGCACAACATTTTAGAAATAAGCTTTTTGTGCATATGGAAAATTTCTGGGATATTTTATTTCAGCTCATGAAACATGGGACCAACACTTTACATGTTGCGTTTATATTTTTTTTCAGTGTACATATTTGTAGGAACAAACAACCAAAGCATGTCAAATTGACACATAACAAATATTATTCATAACCTATGCTTGATTTCAGTACACCATTATACTGTATAGTATCCGTTACTTTCCTTATTAATTTCTAACTAGTTGGGAGTTGGAATCATCTCGGCTGAAAGGTAAAAAAAAAATTAACGAAAGACTGTCACTCCGGGAAGAGCATTAATGCAAGCTGATGACAGGGGATCAACCTCTAACCACAACAATCTGACAACCTGGGCTCACATGCACAGCAACCTGAGAGAAGCCCAAGGTGTTCAACGCAGCTTTCCCCCTTCTGTTTGTCATTGTGATGGCTTCTAGGATGATTATATATATATATTCATGAAAAAAGTTGTGATCTGTGATCTGTTCGCAGTGTGTGGGAGACCCAAAAACAATGTTGTGACTATAGCTTACCATTCTATTCAAGGACAATAGACACCTGACAACAACACATGTTGTATTTGTTCCTTACTGGAGTATGTTGGAAAACAGTTGGGAGAACAGTTTGATCTAATGTTGGGGTATGATCTCAAACGATGTAAGAAGTGTAGAAGTGAATACAGCTGGGTTGTTTGTTTGAATTCCAGGCTCATTTGCATCTTATCATTCTTACTTTCTGTCCAAATGCCTGGTGTTTTGCTTCACAGAAGGTTGGGCCATTCTAACCAACTTTGCAAAAAGGAAGAATGGTATCATGAATAAGGTTTGGATGACCACAACTTAATCTCAGCTAAAACAGGCTTCTGTAAACACAATCATTGAATTAGTCCCCCCCCCCTGGACATTTCAATCCTTTAAATGGAGGATTCATAATTCCCCCTGCCAGCAAGTCAATACATTGTCGCGAGACTCACAGTAGAATCAACAAAGTATGAAATTAGCAAAAACCTTACAACAGGATTTAAAAAGATAATGCAATTACCATGAAAGTAAATAGGGCTGTTCATTCTGATAACACATCTTCAATTTTCAGCCTGTAGACAGACAGACTGATATGACTAAGATGACTGATAGAGAGAAAAGGAAGATGGTTGCAAAGCCATGATGACTTTGATGAATGTTGTTGAATGTCTTTTTTGTTTGTTTTCCCTCATTGGCTTGGATTATTTTACATGCACAAGTCTTTGTCAGCACTTCAGCCTCCCCTGCAAATGAATCCCACCTTGTCTGGCCTGTCAGTCTCCCACACCTGCGTGCCACTTAAATCACACAGCAAGAAATTGAAGAGCGACCTTCGGCTCGGTCGAGGACACTCGAATGCATTACAATAACTTCCAACTTCCCAAGCACCGCATGACAACAGAGGCAACCTACCGACAGTGCAAAGATTAAACAAAGTACTGCATAGAAAGTCACCATAGTTGGATTGATGTTCGGAGTCTGACTGGACCCATTCTGGTCTCTTTTTATAAACTCAGTTGTAAATAAGCGTTCCCTGTATTACTTACTCGTTGAGCAGCGGTATAGAAGTCCTCCTCTTGGCCTTTTGCACCATGTTGGCTTGGTTCCTCAGGGAGATACGGATGGTGGAGGGGGCTAGCTTGCATGGCTCCCCATCTACCTGCATGGGGATGGACTTGTAGGTGGTGAGGGTCACCTCTCTGCACTGGTTCAGCCGCTCACCATGACCTCCGACCTGCAGTGTTGCCTACAGCACCAGGGAGGACGAGACGGTCATCCATCAGAGCAAGGCTATGACTAGGAGAAATGTAAAGAAACTGACTCATCCATTTCATTAATCTACTAACTTGTGTTCTAACACATAGACAAATTCAAGTTGATAGGTGAATACCAGAGAGGTCATGGTGAAGCCGATAACTTCAATGCAGCCGTCGTCGTGCCGTTGTGGCTCAAAGTCATGGTGCTCGCTTGGGTTGCCCCATGGCATGGTACCAGCACAGTATCTAGTACACACACACACACACACGCATTATTATGTGCCTAACTTGGCCTACAGCCTACATTACAACAGTGACAAAATGGTAACATGTCATATATAACCCCTTTTCTCATTGAGGAACATAGTCAGAGTAGCTGTGGCTGCTAACCTGGGAATGTTGAGGAACACCAGACACTGCAGCTTCAGATCCTGAACCTTTGAGGTGAGGTCGGTGCCGTCGCACTAATGAGAGGAGACAGACAGGTGACTCCATTACTGTACACATACGGACTCAGATCATTCCCGGAAGAGTTCTCACATGTTCCCTTTAAAGATGTACCCTTTGAAAGGTGCCACATTCTGACTGACTGACTGAGAAGAAGAACACATTTTTGAGTCTAATGAGATGTACAGGGTAGGTTGTAAGGATCACAAGCTCAGAATGGAGCCCAGGCTCTCAAACTGGGGTCAATTTCTATTTCTGAGGAACTATCTTTACTATGAAGTGGGGAAATTCCTGTTAACGTATTTAGATTTGAACTTGAACCCTTTGTGGAATGACGTCACACAATCTGAGCTGCAGCCAAGGTCCATGTAATGGTCAGTAGAACTCACCACGACCTTGATGTGTTTGGCTAGGTCTTTGGAGCTGCCCATGAAGAAGTCTGAGAAGGCCGTCTGGTTAGAAGGAACACCAGAGAATCAAACTTGTAGATGATCAATACAAAATAATGACACAACTAAAGCTATGGCCAAATACCACAATTACTATCACTAATAATGGTAAAAGTGATGATACTGGTGAGAAAATATGAATGTATTAGTTATTTTCTCTTGTTTAGAAAACACAACTGTACCCACCCCTGCATAGAACATCTTGTTCCGAAAGCGGCTGTTGAATTTCTCAGGGTTGGCCTCTGCGGAGCGTTGGTTATAGAAAGCATGATAGGGAGTGAGTAATGTGACACAATGACAGAGTAGATACACACAACATAATTTGTTACTATCGATGTGAGCCGTCTATGGAAAGCAGAGATTTATCGCCAACAATGACATTACATGGGTAGTCAACGTTAATAGATCAATCTGAAATACAACCTCGAGACTCGTGGAATTCTAGTGTCACGTGTGCATCGAAGCCGAGGCTGAAGTAGTTGTTGAAGACGTCGAGGGGGAGCTGTGGAAAAGAAAACCCGTACAGAAATGTGTTAATCCCAGATGCAATATCACCAAAACATCAGAAATCACAATGTAAAATGTTGACATTTCAACACAAAACCGGAGTATGCTGCTGAGCCCAACTCCATCCTCAGTCCTATGGTCTTAGTGCCCCAGACTACCATCACTGCCATAAACATTTTTGAATAATAATACATCATGTTTGAGGTCGCAGAGCAGGATTGTGCTTCTAGTTGATAATCTCTCTTTACTTTTAGAACTAACTAACCATTAAATAATGTAAAGGTCACTGAGGTATTTTGGTGTGTGATCAGCCATGACCCTGTTTACAATAAACAAATTATATTGTGACATTGTAGAGAGGTTAATCCTCTGGGGCTCAATGAAAACTCATCACAGTCAAAACCTGATTTACGATGTTATTACCAACACACCGTCTGATAGGTCAAGTGCTAGCACTAAGTTAACATTTGATCAATCCTCATTCTCTGCATCACCCATCCACACACACCACACCGTCTACAGTACAGGATCTGGGAGGAGGGGTGAGAGGGTTTGTTCACCTTGTCTGTCTGTTGCTCATCCCTCTCCTCTGCCCCAGCATCCTGGTTGGGCTCCACTATTAGATTCCACCGGTCGAGCTGGACGATGTTCCCATCCTCGACATGAGACAGGATCTTAGACACCGGCTCATCTGTGTAACCCTGGAGAGGGGAGGGATAGAGAAGGTTCAACGCCAAGAGATTTAACACAGTGCATTGTAGAAAGTAGCTAGTTCCTCCTGAGATATATCAATTCTTCAAGATATTTTTCAAGAAATAATAAGGGGTTATTGTCATGATTCTGGTGCACCTGCATTGTCCAACGACTATGGAAAAGCATATCTTTGAGGGTATTCACTGAGTGTACAAAACACTAGGAACACCTGCTCTTTCCATGACATAGACTGACCAGGTGAATCCAGGTGAAAGCTATGATCCCTTATTGATGTCACTTGTTAAATCCACTTCAATCAGTGTAGATGAAGGGAGGAGACAGTTTAAAGAAGGATTTTAAGCCTTGAGACAATTGAGACATGGATTGTGTATGTGTGCCATTCAGAGGGCACACATTGACCGGTTTGAGTGTGTCAAGAACTGCAACGCTGCTGTTTTTTTACGCTCAACAGTTTCCGGTGTGTATCAAGAATGGTCCACCACCCAAAGGACATCCAGCCAACTTGACACAACTGTGGGAAGCATTGGTGTCAACATGGGCCAGCATCCCTGTGGAACGCTTTCGACACCTTGTAGAGTCCATGCCCCGACGTATTGAGGCTGTTCTGAGGGCAAAAGGGGGGGGGGTGTTCCTAATGTTTTGTACACTCAGTGTAAATATTGTCCAGATACTCACACCACCCCAGTTGAGGGTCCTGGCCAGGTCGTTGCCTGTCCCCAGAGGCAGGATGGATACTGCAGGCTGGGGGTTCAGCTGGAGCTGGTCCAGAGCAGACAGGATCCAGCCCACCTACACACAGACCATACAACAGTCATGTTATCAATACATCATGTGATGTGCCCTTCAACACCATGTCTAACATTGTTATTGTCTTTACTTGAGGAATAAATGTTTGAACAGCTTAACAAACTGTACCTGCAGCATAGTGTGTGTTGCTGTTCAATCATTTAGATAACCATCAAAGTTCAGGGCTTAGATCACTAAGATGGGGTCAAATGCCTTTAAGGGCAAACGCCAGACACTGTGTGCTGTTATTTTAATGATCACAAAGTAAAGTTTGCTGCTAAAATAGTTCAAGAATGTCTGCGTGTTGCTTAAAAATACCTTTGGCATTGCTGTTGTACAACAAGCCTGTTTCCACTCACCGTGCCATCACCTCCGCATGCCAGTATCCTCAGGTTATGCACCTTACGGTACATTTCTAACCTTGGAGAGACAGAGCAAGAGACAAAATCAACTTCTAGTTTTCTGTCACAGTCAGTCCACAGTATCAAGCCTGTTAATGAAGGTCTCCCACACTCAGTTAATCAGCAGCATCACAGTGAAGGGAGCCCTACACCCCAAAAGGCTCCTGGGCAGATTGAATAATAGCACAGGGTATCCATAGCAAGAACAAATAGAAAATCAAAATAATACTTGGAATTAGAACGACTTCTTTTGGTTCAGATATATTAGATCTAATGAGAAGAAGCTCTGCGTCAGTGAGCACAGAGTAATGGAAGAGCTCCAAGACTTATACATATGATTTTGATTTTTAAGGGCCAGAGTCAGTAAAAAGTCTGAATTAGTACAAAGTTTGCACCTGCTATTTTGGAAAACTTACCCATCCTTGGGCCCTCCCAGACTCAGGTCAAATACTTGGCGGGGGTTGAGGTACCACATGAACGACTGGATAATCTTGGCTCCCTGAAAATGAGTAGGAGTACAATTACTACCAATTCATCATCATCATCATCATAATAAATAAGTATTTGATTAACTGACTAGTATATGATTGAGTGATCCAGCCAAATGTGTGAGGTATGAGATGCCCTGACTGGACTGCTGAAAGACTCTTTAAGATGCAGACAGTGTTTCATCTCACAGAAGGCTTATAGACCAGTCAGGATTACACCTAAGACTGGTGTTGGCCTCGGTCCACTGGGCCTGCACTGACAGCTCCAGCACAGGCTGCACGGCTCACCTGATTTCCCCCACTCTTTGGGTTGACAAACACCAACAGCGGCTTCATGAGCTGAGAGGGAATGGGTCTAACTATGAAGGGCTTCCACGCGCCTCCTGCACAAAGAGGAAGGGAGAGAGCAGAGGAAATAAAGGGATGCATTTAGAGAGGTGAAAGATGACTGATGTACAGTGTTGGTTTCCTAAGGGAAGAGCATTAAGCTCTTACTGCTTTTACTGATGGTTTGTTATAAACTATCGTGTCAGACTCATATAACATTATGCCAATGTAACTAACTAAAATTAAATGGCATAGAGCTGATGTTGCGTTGATACTTCCTACTCTCTATGAGATATAGTAAGCCAAAGAGTATATAGTTGTCTAACACTGTGCACAGTTGAATTGATCAATACGGTCTCCATAACCGTGGCTTTGAGGTGGGGTGATCTGGGGAGTTGGGGTAGGATGGTACCTTGGACTGGCTCCGCCTGAGGCGCTTTAAAGCGCCTTGTCTTTGGAGGGCTGGCTAACCAATGCAAGGCCAGACAAGAGAGAGAATTATTTATGTACATGCACTTGCCATGTAAATGCATTAAAGCCATGGTATTGGACACTGGATGCGCCAGGAAGTATGTATTGACAAGCACATCCTATGTCCCTGGCTGGGTTGTGTCAGCAGTGATTTGATAAGGGCGAAGACTGTCTACATCGATAATACCTTGTCATCAGTTTGACATTGCCCTTTTAGCTACTATTTCATGTATTTTTATTTAAATGTTAAACCAATTGAACAGTGCACAACAGATGCAGTATAATGGAAATGATGCCTCAGGCTAATCAACAAAGGATGTTTTAGTTACGTACGTCTCTTCACAATACAAAACGGTAGGAAAGGCCATTTGTGATGGATGATGTAACAATTCAAACTCACCTCTCCCTTTTTGCTGGACTTGCGCTTAAACGAGGTCCGTTTTTTCTTTTTACTCGACTTTAGTGAGGTCTGAAAGAATAACACGAGGATTAAATGGCACATTGGTATTCCATTTATATAAGGAACAGCATTTGATCAACTATAAATAATACACTGTAATTTATCATAACTGCTGAACGCATGGCTTACAGCTCAAACTAATGGATGACTGCTACCCTCTGTTGGCTTCTCAGTGCAATGGCACCACAAAGTATTTGGGGAAGCATGCCATTGTCCATTGTAAACTCACATGGTGGCAGTGAATATTTGAATACTTGGAAGTGTATGTGATTATGGGGGCGGCAGGTAGCGTAACGGTTAGAGTGTTGGGCCAGTAACCAAAAGGTCGCTGGTTCAAATACCCAAGCCGACAAGGTAAAACATCTCTGTGACCTTGAGCAAGGCACTTAACGTTAATTTGCTCCAGGGTCACTGTGCTACTACTATGGCTGACTCTGTAAAACAACACATTTTACTGCACCTATCCGGTCTATGTGACAATAAAACACTTTTTTTTTTTTTTTTTATATATATTTTTTTAACCTGAGGTCTGCGGAGCCGGATGATCCAGGTAGGGGGTACGATGACAGAGGCATGAGCACCCAGGGAGCAGGGCTCCTCGATCTGCTGCAGCATGAAGCATGACACCTTGTTGTGATACTACAGTAGGGAGAGAGGAAAGGATGGCAGCAGTGACGTCAAACACCAACACATCATTCATTTAAAACACTCAACGCGACCCTCACACAACTGTCTCACATAAACATAAAACATACATACACCATTACAGAGGGTGAAGACAGCTACTGTACACACTCACACAATACATCAGTGATCACATTCATCCATACTCATTGGAAGTGTTTTCATTCAACACAGACACCCACACAAATGTCTCAAATAAGCATAAAGCATCCATACACACATCATTCTCAATTCATAGTTTATGAGGCACAGCAGCACTAAGACCATACAGAGGTAGACATCAGAATTGTATCACTCTTTTGTTGCTGAGAAATTCAAAATGCAGATGAGCTTCATGATTTACATAAATTCCCTGAAAACAGGCAATAGCACACAGTTATATTCACAGTATTGCACTTTTCATGTAGCCCAATTTTGGCCAGCTAATATTATTATTAGTAGTAGTAGCAGATTTGATTGGTTTCTCACAGTCAGACTGAATTTACAATTGACCAATTTACAATCATAACATCAACCATATATAATTATCAAATAGAGCCCCACAGTGGAGGTGTCATAATTCCCATAAAACCTAGCGGTCAAACAGGGAAATGGTTCCAATCGTTTTTCCACCATTCATTTTTCCCCATCGGGGATTTTAGAAACACTTAAAATAAGGGCTGTGTTTCGTGTAGGCTTACCCTGGCATGAAGTTTGGATAAACATGCAAATCTCTCTCAGACAATGTGACGTTGCTGCAGGATTATGTTGCTGCGACAATACTGGTCAAATTAAGATCCTACACCTGTACAGTACAATCAACCTTACAACTTACTGCCTGTTTACACCACGAACAGCTGATGGCCACAATCTCTTTGCTATGAAAGGCAAACTTCTGCTGGAAACCCTGTAGAGAAATGAATCAGATCTAAGAGGTAATGTACCCTCAAGAATAACATGTTTCATCAGATCATTAATCCTGCAATACAGGGCAATATAGGGAAGAAATTAATTAATTGATATTATAACCATGCTCACCTTCCCGCACTGCCGACACTTCCCATCCTGGCGCCTCCTGTGGACCCAATGGTGCCTCGCACTACGGTTGGCTGGAAAACCAACGTTCATAAACACATTAATCAACTCACTCACAATTGCCCGATTTAAAATACTGTGGTTTTCCTATTTTTATTACATGTAGACAATGGTGAGTGAGATCAAGGAAAGCTTGTGTTGAGTTTATTAGTTTCTCATTAGCAATATCAGAGGTTTGGAAAAACACAGTGAACATTATTGTGTATAGGACAATAATAAACCCAGTTCTGTGGTAATAATGACTAAGTGTGGTATGCTAACAGAACAGGGCTTTGGGCAGCTGAGCGGAAATGGAAGAAAACTAAACTTCTGGAGGACCTATCATCCTTCCACTCCCTCCTCTCTACCTTCTCTTCCTTTGTATCCACTGCTAAAGCCGCTTTCTATCACTCTAAATGTCAAGCTTCCACCTCCAACCCTGGGAAACTCTCCTCCACTATCTCTTCCCTCCTTAATCCCCCACCTCTCTACTCCCTCTCTCGCGGATGACTTTGCCAACCACTTTGAAAAAAAAGGTTGACTGACATCCGCTCCTCTTTCATTCAACCTACTGAGTCCACTGGTCCCACATACACAACTACCATACGCCTTGATCTCTTTCTCCCCGCTCTCTCCAAATGAAATCCTGCGACTAGTGAGGTCCGGCAGCCCGACAACATCCCCTCCTCCCTCCAGACCATTTTTTGGAGACATTTCTCCCTTCCCTCATCAACTCATCCCTGACCACTGGCTGTGTCCCCTCTGACTTCAAGACGACCTCCTGAAGAAACCAACATTCGACCCCCTGACGTAAAAAACTACAGACCAATATCCTTTCTTTTTTTCTTTCCAAAACACTTGGGCATGCTGTCTCTGACCAATTCTCTCATTATCTCTCTCAGAACAATCTTCTTGACCCTAACCAGTCAGGCTTCAAGGCGGCTCACTCAGCTGAGACCGCTTTCCTCTGTGTCACAGAGGCTCTCCACTCTGCCAAAGCTGACTCTCTCTCCTCTGTTCTCATCCTCTTAGATCTATCCACGGCATTCGACACCGTGAACCATCAGATCCTCCTCTCCACCCTCTCAGGGTTGGGCGTCTCAAGCTCTGCACACTCCTGGATTGCATCCTACCTGGCAGGTCACTCCTACCAAGTGGCGTGAAGAGGATCTGTGTCTGCACACGTGATCTCACTACTGGTGTCCCCCAGGGCTCGGTTCTAGGCCCTCTATTCTTTTCTCTTTACACCAAGTCACTCGGCTCAGTCATATCCTCACATGGTCTCTCCTATCATTGCTATGTGGATGACACTCAACTTCTCTTCTCCTTCCCCCCATTCTGACACCAAGGTGGTGACACGAATCTCTGTGTGCCTGGCAGACATCTCAGCTTGGATGTCGGCCCACCACCTCAAGCTCAACCTCGACAAAACGGATCTGCTCTTCCTCCCGGGGAAGGCCTGTCCACTCCAAGACCTCTCCATCACGGTTGACAACTCCAGTATCCCCTTCCCAGAGTGCAAAGAACCTTGGCGTGACCCTGGACAACACCCTGTCATTCTCTGCAAACATCAAAGCAGTGACTCGCTCCTGCAGGTTTATGCTCTACAACATCCGTAGAGTACGACCTTTCCTCAAACAGGAAGCAGCGCAGGTCCTAATCCAGGCACTTATCATCTCCCATCTAGACTACTGCAACTCTGTTGGTTGGGCTCCCCGCTTTGCCATCAAACCCCTGCAACCAGCCCGCCTTGTGTTCAACCTTCCTAAGTTCTGTCACACTGCTCCTCCTCACACTCTACTTTCATGGCGCCTCCGACACCCCCTCCTCCCCCAAAAAAACACCCACCAGCACTGACTTTGCTGATAAATACTTTGTTGAGGGAAAATGTACTTGATACGATTGTGATATGTCATTGTCTCTAACAGCTATCTTAAGATGAATGCACTAATTGTAAGTCGCTCTGGATAAGAGCGTCTGCTAAATGACTAAAATGTAAAAATGCAAATGTCATGATGAGGGAATTTAAACTAGGACATCCAAAGCTAGGCCTTGGGGGTCTTTATAATCATTAAACTAGTCAGGCATTACTCTCCTACTGCCCCCATAACTGTGGCTTTGGGTTGGGGTGATCTGGGGAGTTAGGGTGGGATGGTACCTGGGACTGGCTCAGGAAAGGGGTGGCCATGCAGTTAGCCATCCGCCTGAGGCACTTTAGAGCACCTTGTCTTTGGAGGACTGGCTAAGGTCAAAGGTCAAGAGAGAAGGTCAAAGGGCAAAAGGGAAGCAGGGACAGGAGGAGAGGGAGGGGTTACAGAGAAGACAGACACATAGAATGACAAGACAAAGGCAAAGGAGGATGAAAAAGTGGTGAAAATAAAGTATGAGTATGAGTATGATGATCATCTTGATCAAATGGAAATGAACGTTTATTGGCACTTACCTCTCGTATATTCCTAGACCCCGATTCCCTGAATGACGGTTTACACCTAAAGTTTATCTACGGGGTAGAGCAAAGAAATTGCTTCAAACATTGATTTATTTTGTTTTTTCTTTGTCGTTGTTTCCAATATGTTGTTAGAGAAACCCTGCACCAAAATAGAATGCTGAATCAGTAATCCAAAAGGGCCAATAGGAGAGGTTTAAGGTTCAACTGAACATGCTGAAGTTCTTGTTCACCTAGAAGTACTTACTGAAAAGGGAAACCTGTGGTGCAATATGTGTTACTATGTGACACAACCAGCTCTTCACCTTTACCTCCACCATAACAGCACCATAACAGCATCAGATAAAGTATAAACAATAGATAATGAACAAACCCTCAGATTAGCAGAGTTAAAGACATTTTTGGGAAAGGGGAGATTCAAATAAATTCAGCAACTAAAAATCTCTAGGAAAGAAGCGGCAGACTCTATTCGACTTTGATTATCCAGAGAATTACCCAATCAGAGTGCAGCATTGGAGGGTCAAGGTCAATGGGTCAGGTAGCGTAGTGAGATAGGGTTAGAGAAGGAGTATGATCTAACACTAGTTATATCCCATAGCAGCCTAAGAGAGAGGTCTGGGTGTCTCACTCTAAGGTGGGGTCTTCGATAAAGCAGGCTGTCTTCATGGGGCATAGCCTCGTGTGTCGAATAACTGGAGAGGAGCAGGATGGGTTAGGTTGGCATGGCTTTTCCTGTTAAATCTCATCTTAACTGATGTGATGGTAACATTTGTCTCTTGAAGACAACATCTGAAAAAGGCTGATATTACGGTATTTTCAGGATTCAACATTTGCAACTCATTTTGTCTTGGTATACATGCTCTCAACTAATTTCCACAGCTTTGGTGATATTACATAATTTAACATCTATCTGCTACCAGGTGAAAGCATAGTTCACTGGAAGAAAAGTTTGTGAAGCATTTGTTGGGAAAATGGCTTGAAACATACCTTTTCTAGCTGCTCTATGCAGATTGTGTGAACCACTATCTTGCAGGCTGCACACTTTTCCGGGCTACAGATTTCTGCTGTGGTGGCGAGATGAGTGAGAGAATATTGATTTACTGACCCTTATCGTAGTAATACATGAAAACTTCCTGAATTAAATGACTTTCTTTTAACTTGATAATTCATGGTACAACCATAAACTTAAAATAGACCGCTCCTAGTGCCCCGAAGCCTGTTTTAGCATGAGCAGTGCAATTGAAAACTTTCACCATTTTGAAGAAGTCAACTTGGCGAGACTTCCTATGGGTTACGATAATTAATTCCATCAAGGTCCTCAGGAGGGATCAGCCAATGTAGTTAAGGTGGAAATGTACTGCAGGTGCTTTGCAGTAAATTACCTACCTTGGTTTTTATACCTGTGCAGACAACACACTCCCAGGTGGCAGTATCCACCCTTAACTACTTTAAAATGAAGAAAGCCCTCAATGGAGCTGTCCACTTGTTGTCACAGAAGCCATATGGCACAGATGCAAAAAGGGCCCTCCATCTACCTCTATGGGTGCAACACCCTCAAGATAGCAGCACTAGCTTCTGAGGTGAAGTGTGTTATGGTTCTGTGGACACCAGAGGAGCCTCTACAAAGGGCTGCCAAACTCATTTCCCGCGGAGGGCTGAGTGTTTTTGGTTTTCCTTTCAATTAAACCTAGAGAACCAGGTGAGGGGAGTTCCTTACTAATTAGTGACCTTAATTCATCAATCAAGTACAAGGGTGGGTAGGAAAACACGCAGACACTTCGACCAACCGTGGAATGAGTTTGACACGTGCTCTACACGGTTTCCCAAACACCCAGGTGTAGGTTTTGGTTTTTGCCCTAGCTCTACACAGCTGATTCAAAATAACCAACTCATCATCCAAGCTTTGATTATTTGAATCAGCTGTGTAGTGCTAGGGCAAAACCCAAAACGATGCAACAAGGGGGGGTACCAGGACCGACTTTGGGAAACCCTACTCTACACAAACATTGGTTGGACCACGGCTCTCCAACTCTGTTCCTGAGAGCTACCCTCCTGTAGGTTTCCGCTCCAACACCAGAATGTAACTTCTAATTAATCTAATCAACCTGCTAATTAGTAAAATCAGATGTGAAAGAGTAGGGTTGGAGTGAAAACCTACAGGACGCTCTCTCAGGAACAGGGTTAGAAAGAACCCGCTCTAAGCGCTTGTATCTAGCATGTACAGTATATAGCACAGGTGTCAAACTTCGTTCCACGGTTGGTCAGTGTCTGCATGTTTCCAATCCTCTCTTGTGCTTGATTGATGAATTAAGGTCACCTAATTAGTGGAACTCCCCTCACCTGGTTGTCTAGGTCTTAATTGAACGGAAAAACCAGAAACTAGCAGACACTATGGAATGAGTTTGACACCCCCTGGTATAGAGCGTTACACCAAAAAATACAAAAATGTCACACTGTGGATATCAGAACTAAATCTCCATACAAATATTACAATCAAAAAAATACATCTGCATCATCTGGAGGAAAAAAATACAAAAAGATTGGGCTTCGTTTTTACAGGTTCTCTTCCTAGTTGCCCGCTTTTTATAATCCCATCAGTTTTCCAAAACAATGAAGAGACAGTGTTTCAATGTACTTAACATGGCACCATTTCTCATACTGTTATGTTTACAGTTGCAGAGCGCTATTGGGCTGCCACAATCTGCATTCTCTGGGAACTGTACTGAATGGTACGGTGGTATAAATCTGGACAGTATCATCCATTTACAGATGAAAAAACAATGTGACAAGAAATTAATACTCCCCCTCTCTTTTTGTTGGGATTCACTACAAATACATCTCCTCTAATGAATTAATTCTCCCTTCCTCTGGGCTCATTCCTGTCCACCCAGCATCTGTGGCTTTGTAATGTCAGGCAGGGCCAGGGGGTAGCTGCCACAAACACACTCCACCCAGTGTGTCTTGGCGAAGCAGTCGCTGCTCTCCGGCGTAACAGAGTCCCCAGAGACAGTGGTCTCAAACCAGATGTGCTCCCCACTTTACACAGCGTTCTCCTGGAGAGAGGCGGATCTATTAAACACACACCCCTTTTTTACCCTCCACAAGTAGGAATCTCAGCTCGCTCACTTAGAATCCACTACCAAACAGTATCAGTACCTCTGGGTAAACCAAGTACACTACTCTGAAACTCAGTAGGGGCATGTAGTCCATTGCGGGGGTAAAAATCAATAAGCTGGGCCAAGAGGCTGCACTTACGGTCCAGTCACAGCTGCTCAGGATCTCCCTGTCTGGGTCAAACTTGGCCAGGAGCTGAGGCATGGGCTGGGCAGACGGGTGCATGTGGCTTCCGAGGTGGCGATGGCCTTCCTGAAATGACACAGACACAATACCTTTGAATGATTGCAATAACATCATTGAGATGACCCTCCCATGGGATGCTGCATCACCCCCCGTAAAAACTGAAGTGCCTAGCTGGTAAACCCACTCTTCACTGATGAAAAAAGGTAGGCCATGATCAAAGAGAAGGTTTAGCACACATGATAGATAATGAATGGTACATCTGACCGTCATACAATGGTACATCCTGAGCGTCATCCTTCCTACCTGCGGTGGGACCCTGTTGAGCTGATGTGCAGCCAGGTACAGAAGAGGTCTGGAGTGGGTATTTGACAGGTTTATTGTGACTGAGACCCTGCATGAAAGGTGCTGTAGAAGTCACTCAACAAAAATCCTAGCTTACATCGTCAGCAACACAAAAAGGTCAGCAGAGTTTGGTTTGCAGTTACATGCTGCAGCGGGCTCAGACACAAACGCTTGCTTCAGACCAGGAAGTGTTGGTATGGTTGGACAAGGCAGGAATGGCCAGTGGCTTTGGCACGCATTTCCCCCCTTCTATTGTCCGGATAAAACAAATAGTGTGGTCTAAAACATGCGCTGTGTATGACAGACATTTCTGTGTGTATTCTGCTGGAAGCCCTCCCCCCACCTCCCTACCACACACACTAACAAGCTCACAAAAGCATCCTGTGACCCCAGGTAAAGGTGGGGGTGTACCCACAGGAACCCACTCCTCCAAGTCTCCAGGCGGGAGTCGTAGTAGGTGCCCTGCAGCGGGCTGAAGGACTCCCCTGCGGCCCCTGGGTTTCCAGCTTGGCGGAACAGTTCCTATACAGGGAAGGGGAGAAGTGGCGGAGCCACTATAGAGCTCCTGCGTCTGGGTGGGGGGACCAGCACCTGCCTGGCCAGGCACTGTTGGAGATGGTGGAGGCCTCGTAACTGGCTGGAGGCGCGGTGGCGCCCGTGCACACCGTAGGCCGCCTGCTGGGGTGCACCGCCTCCGCTGGCAGCAGGTGGGAGGAATTACAGGCGCAGGCAGGCGCCGAGAAGCGGATCAGGGGCAGGGGCTGGATGCTCTCCATCGTCAAGGCTGCCATACTATGAACCTGATTCCAGTCACCGCCATGGACACGTCCTCTCCCTCTCTGGATATGATGATGATGATGATGACGATGTCTCAGTCCTCTCGTTCCTCCCGCTGCCCTCCGACCTGGTGCTACAGTCTCTCCTGGCTGCAGCTGTTCCCCCTCTGACTCGGAGCAGCTCTCAGTGCCCTCTCCTGGCGCCCCCCTCTCCTTCCCTTCGCCCCCCTCTGCTGCTCCTCCCACTCATCTGGACCAGGCTGGCCAGCAGCATGGAAGGCCCCAGCAGGTGGGTGTCGATGGTGCGGGCTTGGCAACTTGCGGCAGCCGGACAGAGCGAGGTTGACCTGAGCCGCGGTGGTGCTGGAGAGCGACGCCTGTTGTAGTATCTGGTCCTCACTAGCTGGCCGCCTCCATGACAACAGTGCCCCCCGGTAACCTGGGGTAACCCCTGCACCTCGCTGGAGCGCCTTCGTTGCTTGTGAGCAGCGCAGGCCAAGCCACACTGGGCGTCTCGTCCCCACATAACCAGACGGCAGGCCAACACTGGAGGCGTCTTCGTTGGGCTTGAGCCGTCGGTGACAGGCCTACACTGGACCTTCGGTGATCGACAGGACCTGTGAATGGCAGTCTCCCACACTAGAGCGTCTGCGTTGGACTAGGCCAGCAGAGGGCAGTCCTACACTGGAGCGCCGGCGAGCGCTTGTGGGCACTGCCACGCCAGGCCGTCTGTGTTGGCATTGCTCTGCCCCTTTCAGTCTAAGTGCCGGCGGAAAAAAGTTGTATCACTGACAGCCCACAGCTTGTGGGTCCCTTTCCTGTCCTCTGCAGTGGCTGTTGGTACAAACATCAGTCTGTCAGCAAAACCTTCAATACTGTACACAAGCCACTATCAAACTCTCATCAATAGGGATGCAGTACTGTTCTTTTATCCCCGTGTGGAAAAGTTGGAAATGTCTGAACTCATTACTGCTGCCAGAGAAGGGAAAGCACACGAGACTAATCTGGGCCTCGATGCTCAAAGAGAAACCTCAATTGGCTGACTAGTGATACTGTCAGTAACTGAATCTGCTTACAAAGGGACATTGATCAACGCATCTAGAGCGATAACAGTTCCATTGTCAGTACAAGCAACGTGCCCAGCTGCTGATTCAATAACTCACCCCTGTAACACTATACCTCAGTAGTGTTCTGTCTGAGTGAAAGTAGAGCAGAGTCCAGGTCACCTATCACACGATAGCCATTGTGACGCCACTACCCAGCACAAAGCCAGAGGATATATTTAGCAACTGCCTTTAATATTCTGTTCAATCACCTCATCAGATACGCCACATGACAGAACCCAAAGGAATGCGTCATTATCTAGTGAACCCAGCAAAACATTCCTGCCAACAATGAAAGGGAAAGGTGGATATCAACTTCATAGAGGAAATCATTGTTCTGATCATCTTTCCACTGATATCACAAATCTGAACATTGTCTACACAGTTGAGATGTAGAGAAGTAGGCCAAGGCTCAGGCAACCTCCCGGAGGATCCAAAGCTGCTGTTTTGCAGTCTCAGACCATCATAATCACACAGAGCCTCCTTCTCTGATTACATACAGACTGACTACAGATACTCTTCACAGGAAGTGACATGTGAGTAGCAGAGGGCTCAGCAGCATTAGCCTGTCAATGCTTTGATTCAAGCAGAACAAGCACCAACATCAAGGACCAAACGTCTTCTCATTCTGTGCCAGGCAGCTAATGCTAACAACAAATTAAGAAGATAGGTGTAGTATTTATGACAGATAGATCCTAGGCCCCTGTCAATGAAGTGTTGAGGATGAACCATTCAGTGAGTCACATGTATAGTGCATGGAAATGCTTATTTTCCTTTGAACTACTACATGTCACAGATATTCTCGCTTCTCTCTACCTCTTGTGATTAAGGCTGGACATTGGAGGAGATGTTGAAAAAAAACACCCTCTTGTTTCAATCTGAATGGATTCCTAGAACCTGCCAAAGTCCTTTGATCCTTCTCATCTCTTATTCTATTCATTAGAATAAGTAATAATAAAATGGACAAGAGAGTGGGTGGGGGTGAGGAGGGATGTGGATAGGAGAACAGCACAGCCAGGCTGGGGATAAATGGACCAAGCGAGTGGATATTGTTTTTCCACTTCCACACAAGCCTCATTAGTCCATCTGCTTTGCAGCCAGAAGAGAGACATGAGAGAAGACCTAGTGAGAAAAATGATCACCTTCAGTCTCAGGTGATTCAGAGCATTTGCTTTAAACACATGGGGATTCATCCACACAGGTCTTACAGCTACAGTATGTAAAGCGGACATACAAAATGTTTTATACGGTAAATGATTGGTAACTCATAGTAGGGGTTTTACACATACATCTGTAAGAGACACTGTATTTGTTGGTGTTTAAATGGACTAAATCTCTCCTATTGTATGGAGAGATTTAGTTCACCATGGTGAACAGGATCGAGGCCTATTAGCTTGATGTCCTCTGACTGTGTACTGTGGCTGTCAGATTCATATATTTAAAAGGTCAATGCAGCCATTTTTATCTCAATATCAAATCATTTCTGGGTAACAATTAAGCACCTTAATGTGATTGTTTTCAATTAAAATGTCAAAAATAAACATTAATAGCTTCTTTACTTTGCATTCTCAAGCAAGAATTCTGCTAGGACTGTCTGGGAGTGTTCTGGAGTGGGTATGGGAGTGAAAATGAGCTGTGTGGCAGAGATTTGGAACTCACTTTCTTATTGGTCTATTAACTAATTTGAATGCCTGCTGCTGTCACCAGGCAGGCCAAAACATCCCCACCAAAACATCTCAGGCTGTCTTTTCAAACAGCTCTTGCACTAAAAAGGGCATTATCATAAATTTTCACAGTATTATTCCAACCTCATAGTGTGGAAATACTGTACATATAAAACACAGGAAAACAGCGGTTTTGACTGCACTGGGTCTTTAAACAATTATGATGGAAGTACATACTGAAAAATATTTTCAGCCATCAGGCACACAGCGAGGACTGAGAGGGGCGCTCAGGGTTTGTGGCTCTAATATAGACCATCTCTTCAGTGTGTATTCCCAGCTTGGGTTTTCCACCCCCACGCCCACCCCTTGAGCATTCTGGGAGAAAGGGTCAAGGTCATCTGGCTGAGGCCTCAAGCGTATGTGGCTGCATTCGTATACCGTGGCGTTTAAATCATAGATCAGGGAAAATGCGACAGTCTTTCAAGCTGAACCACAGACACTGTCTTTGCCACGTTTTGACTTCCCAGCTATCTATGATAAATAGTCATCACCACTCCTGTACAGTTCTTGAATGGTTTTATCTGGAAACAGTGACATATTTATTATTATACCTAGGTAGTACAATATATACCAATACCATAATACTGTATGGTAACCAACAGATACATTTAGCAAACTCCTGAGGTGACTATGATTAAACTTCTAGCTCAGTGTCACTGCATCCAACTCTATATGGCTAAGATACGCTCTAAATACAACACAAGGTCTCAAGTCCTTTAGTTTGATCATTTCCTTTCCCACCTGCTCTGCATACTAACTCTATAGCCAGGTTAAATACTGACTGTTTGATTGACAGATAGATAACAAGGTTATAAATAGATCGGTTACCATAGAAATAAGCTCAACGCATTCATGTTAGCCTTTCTATTCTACATCCTCTCAAATATGTGCATTTAGCATTATGTACGTGCGTCACAGTGAGTGCATGCTGTGCAATGCCTCAAAAGATTTATGGGTGGGGAACTGCTTAAAAGCATTTTGGTTTTTATGGCACAATACTGTCACGATGAGTCCAAATCAATTGAAATACAATGCATCCGAAAATAAACATACACAATACCATACACACACGTAACATAAATACACATAGGTCTACACACTCCCCCACGCACACATTCCTATCTGTATTATGCACTCCATCCCTGGTAGATGAATTAGTCACAGAGCTCTTCCCATGGCCTGATATGGATCGGGCTTAACAGGCGTAGACTGACCCAGTATCAGCTGTTCTGAAACCCCTACAGTACCTCCACTCCCTCTAATACCTAGCAAGTCAAATGGAGGAATGCAGCAAGATATTAGAGTTACTGTGAATAACACAGGACTGTATTTGACTGGGACAGGTGGTATAACAATTGAGGTCTGGTGGGCTTTGTATCGTGAAGTTTACATACTGTACTGTGCTGGAGTCAATGTTTGAAGCTGTTCTAAAGGCAAACACCATACTGTATCACGTGCAGGCAAAAGCTGGATTGGGTTCATTGTCATCACGGTTGACAACTCTGTTGTGTCCTCCTCCCAGAGTCACAAGAACCTTGGCGTGACTGGACAACACCCTGTCGTTCTCCGCTAACATCAAAGCGGTGACCCGATCCTGTAAGGTTCCATGCTCTACAACATTCGCAGGTCACGACCCTACCTTACACGGAGTCCTAATCCAGGCACTTGTCATCTCTCCGTCTGGATTACTGCAACTCGCTGTTGGCTGGGCTCCCTGCCTGTGCCATTAAACCCTACAACTCATTCAGAATGCTACAGCCCGTCTGGTGTTCAACCTTCCCAGTTCTCTCCGTCACCCCGCTCCTCCATTACACTCCACTGGCTTCCAGTTGAAGCTCGCATCTGCTACAAGACCATGGTGCTTGCCTGCGGAGCTGTGAGAGACGGCACCTCCTTACCTTCAGGCTCTGATCCAGTCCCTACACCCAAGCAGAGTGCGTTCTTCCACCTCTGGCCTGCTGGTCCCCCTACCTCTGCGGAAGCACAGTTCCCGCTCAGCCCAGTCAAAACTGTTCAATGCTCTGGCACCCCAATGGTGGAACAAGCTCCCCCAGCCAGGACAGCGGAGTCACTGACCACCTTCCAGAGACACTTGAAACCCTACCTATTTAAGGAATACCTGGGATAGTATAAAAGTTATCCTTTCACCCCACAAAAATGTTTTGTGGAAAAAAATACATAAATAAAAACAACTAATAAAAAAAAAAGATATGTAAAAACCATATACTCAAAAAAGTACAAAAAATTATAAAATTGTAAAGCGGTTGTCCCACTGGTTATCATAAGTTGAATGCACCAATTTGTAAGTCGCTCTGGATAAGGCGTCTGCTAAACGACTAATGTAGTTGTATATACAAACCAACATTAAACCACAGAGCATTACCACACAAATGTGCATCCTTGTTGATATGCGTACTTGTGCTGTGGCTCTTACAATATGGTATTGTTGGCATTTTGTTGGCAGACTTTGAATAGAATGCAAAAGTGACAGGGATATTCCACATATATATTTATTTATATTTATATTATATTTATAATATATATTTAGACTTTCGGTTTAGTTTTTTTCATTGGTCTTCATGGAATTCGTCATCAATGCAGCAGTGTTAATATTCAACTAAAACTTTCCAATGAGACAAAGCGGTAAGAGGGTGAAAAACCATCCAAGGTGCTGATTTACATTTAACCAAATACCACAGACTGCTACAGTGGTGTTAACACTGGACATACAATGACGTTCATGTATAGATGTTCACACCTGGATAGTGTGCATAACATCTGTCTACCTTAACAACAGCACTGCTGGGACAACATGGGGAACCAGAATCAGGTGAGGAGAGGGGTGGAACTGGGGATCTACTCTACTCTGTGGGAGATTAATTGGGTAACTAGCTACACTATATGCACAAAAGTATGTGGACACGCCTTCAAATTAGCAGATTTGGCTATTTCAGCCATACCCATTGCTGACAGGTGTATACAATCGAGCAAACAGCCTGAAATCTCCATAGACAAATATTGGCAGGAAAATGGCCTTATTGAAGAAGCTCAGTGACTTTCAATGTGGCACCGTCATAGGATGCCACCTTTCCAACAAGTCAGTTCATCAAGGAATATCTGCCCTGCCAGACTGCCCAGTCAACTGTAAGTGCTGTTTTGTTGCGTGGAAACGTCTAGGAGCAACTAGCGGCTCAAGTGGTAGGTCACACAAGCTCACAGAAACGGGACACTTGAGTGGTGGAGCGCGTAAAAATCGTCTGTCCTTAGTTTGCCAACACTCACTACAGAGTCCCAAACTGCCTCTGGAAGCAACGTCAGCACAAGAACTGTTCGTCTGGAGCTTCATGAAATGGTTTCCATGGCGAGCAGCTGCACATAAGCCTAAGATCACCATGCGCAATGCCAAGCGGTGACTGGAGTGGTGTAAAGCTCGGCGCCATTAGACTCTGGAGCAGTGGAAACGCGTTCTCTGGAATGATGAATCACGCTTCACCATCTGGCAGTCTGACGGACAAATCTGGGTATGGCGGATGCCAGGAGAGCTACCTGCCCGGAATGCATAGTGCCAACTGTAAAGTTTGGTGGAGGAGGAACAATGGTCTTGGGGCTGTTTTCATGGTTTGAGCTGGAAGCCCCTTAGTTCCAGTGAAGGGGAAATCTCAATGCTACAGCATATAATGACATTCTAGAGCGATTCTGTGCTTCAACTTTGTGGCAACAGTTTGGGGAAGGCCCTTTCCTGTTTCAGCATGGCAATGCCGCCGTGCACAATGAGATCCATACAGAAATGGCTTGTCGAGATCGGTGTGGAAGAACTTGACTGGCCTGCACCAGAGGCCTGACCTCAACCCCATGAACACCTTTGGGATGAATTGGAATCGACTGCGAGCCAGGCCTAATTGCAACATCAATGCCAGCGTCACTAATGCTCTTGCGGCTGAATGGGGAAGCAAGTCCCGCGGCGCAATGTTCCAACATCTGGTGGAAGCCTTCCCAGAAAGTGGGGCGGTTACAGCAGCAAAGGAGGACCAACTCCATATTAACTCATGATTTTTGGAATGAGATGTTCGACGAGCAGGTGTTCACATACTTTTGGTCATGTAGTGTATATGTGCAGGACAGAAAAAAAGAGTACTGGGCTGGCCCCCAAGCACCCCCCTCTGTTATATTCCCCTGGCTGTTCTCTCACTGCTGCGACTCCGCCCGCTGCATCCCGCCATTCTCCACATCACAGATAAGAGTCAAAGAGACTACCTCCTGCTATGCCTCACGGAGATAGAGGGGAGAGAATCAGTGTACATCAGTGACAGAGAAAGGGTGGGGAGAGAAGGAGAGAGATTCTAATCATTCTAATAATTAGCTGGTTGATGAGCTGAATCAAGTTCGTTACAACCGGGTTGGTGTGAAGCTTCAGGAGGAAGCTCCATGCCTGCTCTGTTGAGGCATAAACCCATCAGCTCATCAACCCAGTCTGAGCTGGGTAACCACAGCAACCTGTGCCTCTAGATTACTGGCGATGCTCCAATGAGGCCGTGTCCATGGAGCCATCATCCAGGTCAATGTGCCTGGGTTAGGGGATGGGCATCGGGCGTGTGTGGCCCCACTGCCCGGCTCCTGATCGATCTGGACATCTGGTCTGGTAAATGCATTAATACCACAGGGCCAATGTAAATGAGACAGTACAGATTCTAATAAACATCATGCCTCAAACCAAGCTGCATCAAGACTAGCTGCATCTTGGGGACTACCTGTGGTCAGGGATGAGTGTAATCACATCTACTGTAAATGTTATGGCTTTGTTATGACCCTCAGTATAGTGATGTGATTTTAACTGAGAGAGATTTGAAAGGTCTTGATAAGCCTGCGGCTGTGATAAATTGCACATGCCTTGGATTTAACCCTATCATACAAAAAGCAGCTGAAAGTGATTACTTGTCCCATTAAGAGTTCCACAAATGCAGGAGTTAAATCACCAAATTGTTTACAAACAAATGTACAATAATCAATTCAAGGTACCCTCAGATAAGTAGGCTAAACGTGGCCGTATCCTAAGTGCATATACATACGGAAATGTTTATGAAAGAATTGTTTTATTTTGTTTTTCCATGAAAGGCTCCATTCAATATGTCACAAAGCGGATTAACCAACGTTTTTAAAAGTCACTCACATGGTAGCTTTCAAATGTCCCTGCAAAGCAGCAGTACAGTGCAGTATGTGAGCTGTGCTCAGTGTGAGCCTGAGCCATGTTGACAGTATGGTGAGAGAATGGGGTGAGAGGGAGTGTCAGTTAAAATAAATTAGGTTACAGTGCGTTTTACCAGTGGACCTGAGGAAACAGAGGAGGACTGTTTTTGTTTCCATTCTGAGTTATGGACCTTTGGGCATTGTGCCCAGCCTGCAAATGAAGTCAATATGCTGTGAGCCCAACGTTGAGTCAGAATGTCTTACTCTTAGTAATTAGTAGATTATCGACTTTCCTTTCTGCCGGAGAAGTTGATGCGACAACAGAGAAAAACAGTTTTAGCTGTTATCTGGGTTTATCCTCCATGGGAAAAAGAAGTGAGGTTACAGCCAGCAAATACCACCACTGAAAAATATACCCCATAACTAGCCTATTCAATTAAATATTTACATGTAAGGCGTACAAGGTCAGTTGGAATAAATAGCCATGGAGTGCTTGTCCTTCAGCATCGCATAGTGCGTGATAATAGGGGCTGTCAAGAATGAAGCCTTAATGCTGCTGTCCTCGGTTTGTTAAACACTCAATGTTATATGAGGATAATGGGGCGTGCAAGCATGACCATAAATGTATACTTTTCCTTTCCTGTAATCAAGTAAATGTCACCATCTTGGCACGTCTGTGGATACATCTCCTTAGATCCTCTGAGCACTTGTCTTGATGATAAATACCCCTGTGGAAAGGGAGACTTGGATGATGTCTAGAAAGCCTCTTGGAAAATGCCTAATCTAGATTTGCGTTAACTCTCCCAGGGTAGGTTTCGTGCTAACTCTCCCAGGAGTAGGTCGTCCTCTAGGACAGTGTCGAAATAACTAAGCTACCCTTACATAATGGATGTGTAGTGAACTGAAATATTGCCTGAAGGTCTGTTGACAGATATAGCGAGAATAATTCCCAGATTGCAGAATTGTTGATGCACCGGGGGCTGATTTCACAAACATAGTGCTCTGTGCTCTACATGTCTCCACTCTCCATCCCTATATGGGATCTGACTTCTCTCTCCATCCCTTGACGCAAACATCCATTAATCCAGCTTCCAGCACAACACTACAGGGAGGGAGGCACTGGAACAGTCTGGCTTGCTGGCACAGCCTGATGGGAGGCTTAGAGAGCACACTATTTTTACAGCCATGTCAGCATAGATAGCATAGGCGAATGGTACGGCTACTGTAATTTATGGAGGGAAAATTTAACTGCTCATCTGTAGTAGATGGCAACTGAGGTTTCTCACAGACTGGACAGAATGGGACGACAGACTGGACCAGTGACCCTTTGGTCCAGGATCAGATCAGAAGCATGGCCTGGTCCATAATCCTTTCCCCTATACTGTGGTGTCACTCAGCACAGCACAGGCAGGACAGCACAGGACAGGACAACACAGGACATGACAACACAGGGCTG